>NW_023362879.1:0-246 GCF_001411555.2 Juglans regia | reverse complement strand
CACAGCAAGTGTGGCACAAACAAATAAGTCATGGGGCCACAACAACTGTGGAGCATGAAGTATGAGGCCACAACAACTGTGGAGCATACACTACGTGAGACACAACAATTGTGACACGTAGTATACGTGGGGCCACAACAACTGTGGAGTACGTATTAACGCACTCACAGCTGGTATAGACACCTGTGATGTGATGCGGTAATTGGCAGGGACACACGGCTCAAGGGGACCTGTGTAGCACCCATA
>NW_023362878.1:0-246 GCF_001411555.2 Juglans regia | reverse complement strand
AACATCAAACAAATTGAACCACACCCCAACCAAGCACAAGGCTAGCTGAGCGTGTGGAAGCATTGTGTGGTGTCGAGCCTGCCCCGCTAGGCATGGGAAATAAGCGAAGAGAAAATAGTAACAATCGGGACAGTTGTTGAGGTCTCAACCCCTTGGGAGCCAAGCCAAACCAGCAAACAACCCATCGTCGGCCGAGAGCACGCGTAGGAATCTAGTGCTAAGAAGCACCAAACACCATGCCACACT
>NW_023362877.1:0-246 GCF_001411555.2 Juglans regia | reverse complement strand
TTGATGTTTCCTCCTGCCGGTTGGGATTTGGCTCTAAATGCTCTTTAGGGGGGGCATGCAAGCCCCAACATGGTCAGCCAGGAGGGCTGACCATGCCGCCCCCTTCACATGGGCATGCCCCTGGCGCCCATGGAAAGGGCGTGTGCCACGCCCCCCATGCCACCGGCGGGGGGGTATCGTCTCCACCGCCGCCGGCGGTGGTTGTGGCGGCGGCCGCCGCCGGCCGACCATGTCCCGACGACCGTT
>NW_023362876.1:0-246 GCF_001411555.2 Juglans regia | reverse complement strand
ATAAAAATTTCGGACCAAGATCTATTCATTAGCTTGGTCAAAAACTCCAAAATATAACACACTCTCCAGTTTATCGCCCAGAATGACCTTTCTGGGGTCTAAACTACTTTTTACCAATCAAATGATCTCCAAATGGAACAAATAAGATATCCACGTAAACTAGACTCCAAAAGAAACAACTTTAATGAAGGAAACGTTGCGAGGAAACACTTACAAAAGCTTCGAAACAGGCATTCAAAAGAGGTA
>NW_023362875.1:0-246 GCF_001411555.2 Juglans regia | reverse complement strand
TATAGTATGATAGCATAGTATACTTTAAATGAGAACATCAACGTATATAATATATAAACTATACCATATATATAAATCAATAATATATATTAAATTGTTACTTATTAAATTCTTTATTATATACTAACTTATAGTATAATATATATATATACTACATTTTATATATCTATAACTATATACTACATTGTATAGTATGATAGCATAATATACTTTAAATGAGAACATCAACGTATATAATATATAAAC
>NW_023362874.1:0-246 GCF_001411555.2 Juglans regia | reverse complement strand
GTCTCACGTAGTGTATGCTCCACAGTTGTTGTGGCCCCATACTTCATGCTCCACAGTTGTTGTGGCCCCATGACTTATCTGTTTGTGCTACACTTGCTGTGGACACACGTAACATAATGTGTGGCACCATCGGCGTTAGTGCCTGGCGCGCTCCGGTGACCAGCTAATTAGGCCCCATTCGCAACCTATTGACTGTACTTCGTCAACCCAGGGAATTTCACACCTATTTAGACACTCCAGCGTGAA
>NW_023362873.1:0-246 GCF_001411555.2 Juglans regia | reverse complement strand
ATGTGGTAGCCGTTTCTCAGGCTCCCTCTCCGGAATCGAACCCTAATTCTCCGTTACCCGTCACCACCATTGTAGGCCTCTATCCTACAATCGAAAGTTGATAGTGCAGAAATTTGAATGATGCGTCGCCGGCACGATGGCCGTGCGATCCGTCGAGTTATCATGAATCATCAGAGCAACGGGCAAAGCCCGCGTCGACCTTTTATCTAATAAATGCATCCCTTCCAGAAGTCGGGGTTTGTTGCA
>NW_023362872.1:0-246 GCF_001411555.2 Juglans regia | reverse complement strand
AGGCAAGCCATGGGGCGTGCGAGCGGGGCTGTCAAGGCAGGCCATGGGGCTTGCCACGGGGCTGCCAAGGCATGCCATGGGGCTTGCCACGGGGCTGTCAAGCCCCATGGGGAGCCATGGGGCTTTGTGTGCTTGACATGGTAGGCAAAGCACCACGGGTGTGTCGCGGCGTGCCTTGGGGCAAGCCATGGGCCAAGCCATGGGGAGCCATGGGGCTTGCCACGGGGCTGTCAAGGCAAGCCATGG
>NW_023362871.1:0-246 GCF_001411555.2 Juglans regia | reverse complement strand
CAATTGAAACCACCCAAATTGGTTTCCTAAATTCATTCCAATACATCTTGGATGTGTTCCAAGCATCACCTATCGATTTTTGCCTATTTTCGATTTTTTTTGATTTTTCGGATTTATTTAATCAAAAAAATTAAATAAAAAACTCCCGATGTCGAAAAATTGTGAGGCTTGCTCCTACTTCAAGATATGATTTTTCTAAGCATGCCTGCAAAAAATCTCGTCCAAATTCAAAGTATTTCGATAAAA
>NW_023362870.1:0-246 GCF_001411555.2 Juglans regia | reverse complement strand
AAGGGATGCATTTATTAGATAAAAGGTCGACGCGGGCTTTGCCCGTTGCTCTGATGATTCATGATAACTCGACGGATCGCACGGCCATCGTGCCGGCGACGCATCATTCAAATTTCTGCCCTATCAACTTTCGATTGTAGGGTAGAGGCCTACAATGGTGGTGACGGGTAACGGAGAATTAGGGTTCGATTCCGGAGAGGGAGCCTGAGAAACGGCTACCACATCCAAGGAAGGCAGCAGGCGCGC
>NW_023362869.1:0-1053 GCF_001411555.2 Juglans regia | reverse complement strand
GATCAAATCAGTTGGTGAAAAGAAAGAAAAATAAAAGAAAAAAAAATAGTAAAAAAAAAAAAATTTCGAGATTTTTTTTCTTGAGCCTTATCATCAAAGGGGGTGATTCGAGTTGGTATCTTGTCTTATTGTTACTGTTTCATTTGTATAATTCTCTTGATTCACGTGCCATTTTTTTTCATTCCTTCCGTGTTTCTCTTGTTCTTGTTTCTTGGACCTAATTACTAGTTGGGATAAAACAAGGTTGCTTTGTCTTGATTGAGTTCATTTAGTTCTGAAAGAACTTGAGTGGAAAAACTATTGAGGTAAAAGGCAAGAGAGTGTGAGACTATTATCGGGAAAAAGCCATTAAGAGTGAAACACGAGTAGAGTGTCATTATTCGAGTTGAAACACGTAAGGGAGTGTGTGAGGTTTTCTTTTTTACCACTAACATTCTTCTGTGCAGCACCTTGTAATGTCTCATCTGAGTAGCTCATCACCAAGGGGGCGAGTAGATAACTCATCCTTTGTGTTGCATGCCATGCAACATGAGTTTGAGCGGTTGAACTTGGTGTTAGGTGAAGTGAGGAATAGCATGGATAATCAAGAAGCAATGGTTAGAAATCTGCAAGGAGAGAAAGATTGGAGGCGACATGAGCCTAATATTAAGAATGGGTATGAGAATGGAGAGTATGGTGAGGATGAGGAAGTGCTAACATCTGAAGTTGGATTGGGTAGACATAGAAGAGTTAGGCATGGAAGAGGCCTTAGGGCAAACTCAGGGGGTCGAGATAGAGTAGATTCTTGGAAGCATCAAAATGAAAATACCGTCATTCCAAGGTAGAACTGACCCTGAAGTTTATTTAGAGTGGGAGAAAAGAATAGAGTTGGTGTTTGATTGTCATAATTATTCTGAGGAGAAAAGACTAGTCCAAATTTTTGAACAAATTAATGAAAATGCATATCTAATGGATCTTCCAGGTAAGTATCATGTTTCTACTATTTTCAATGGTACTAACCACTTTCCCTTTGATCTAGGTGGAGATTCGAGGTCGAATCCTTTTGAGGAGAGG
>NW_023362868.1:0-247 GCF_001411555.2 Juglans regia | reverse complement strand
CGTAAACTCGAAGGCTTGCATGGTAACACGTGGACAACTTCAGAGTCCAGCCAGCACCCAAAGATGAGCACCGACAAGGACAAGGGGCAACGAGAGGGACAAATGCCATCTTTGTAGGTATGCAACACAGGAACCCTTCGGTAGCCCAACATGCTATTCACACGAGGAGCAAAAATGAGGAGGAGCACGCCTAACAGTTCGATGCACAAGCACGGAGCCTGTCAAGACATACAACCTTGTCACCACT
>NW_023362867.1:0-247 GCF_001411555.2 Juglans regia | reverse complement strand
GATTTTTCTAAGCATGCCTGCAAAAAATCTCGTCCAAATTCAAAGTATTTCGATAAAAAAGGCCTTTATGTTTCCTCGGACATTTGATGTTTCCTCCTGCCGGTCGGGATTTGGCTCTAAATGCTCTTTAGGGGGGGCATGCAAGCCCCAACATGGTCAGCCAGGAGGGCTGACCATGCCGCCCCCCTCACATGGGCATGCCCCTGGCGCCCATGGAAAGGGCGTGTGCCACGCCCCCCATGCCACC
>NW_023362866.1:0-247 GCF_001411555.2 Juglans regia | reverse complement strand
CCAGCCAGCACCCAAAGATGAGCACCGACAAGGACAAGGGGCAACGAGAGGGACAAATTCCATCTTTGTAGGTATGCAACACAGGAACCCTTCGGTAGACCAACATGCTATTCACACGAGGAGCAAAAATGAGGAGGAGCACGCCTAACAGTTCGATGCACAAGCACGGAGCCTGTCAAGACATACAACCTTGTCACCACTCACACGCCGTTACGTCCGCCAGACCACAACATCAAACAAATTGAA
Organism: Juglans regia; assembly: GCF_001411555.2. NCBI lineage: Eukaryota > Viridiplantae > Streptophyta > Magnoliopsida > Fagales > Juglandaceae > Juglans > Juglans regia. The sequence continues at coordinate 1 of NW_023362866.1, read as the reverse complement.
C
>NW_023362865.1:0-247 GCF_001411555.2 Juglans regia | reverse complement strand
GGCGGATGGTGTTATGGCACCCAGTGCTACGCACATTGTTGCTCTCGGGGGTATCCGGATGATGCTGGCCTCGCTTCCATGGGGTTTGACGGGCATCTCCATTTTTCATTTTACATTTGGTTGGCCGCATGGTGGCCGGGCCAGTGTGTTTGTTTGCTTCCTCTTTGACGTAGATGTGCACGGCGGATGGTGTTATGGCACCCAGTGCTACGCACATGCTTCATTGAGGTGGCTTCCGGACCTTGAT
>NW_023362864.1:0-247 GCF_001411555.2 Juglans regia | reverse complement strand
GGAGTGTCTAAATAGGTGTGAAATTCCCTGGGTTGACGAAGTACAGTCAACAGGTTGCGAATGAGGCCTAATTAGCTGGTCACCGGAGCGCGCCAGGCACTAACTCCGATGGTGCCACACATTACGTTACGTGTGTCCACAGTAAGTGTGGCACAAACAAATAAGTCATGGGGCCACAACAACTGTGGAGCATGAAGTATGGGGCCACAACAACTGTGGAGCATACACTACGTGAGACACAGCAATT
>NW_023362862.1:0-247 GCF_001411555.2 Juglans regia | reverse complement strand
TCAAGAAGGAAACCGTATCAAGGTTCAACCCCATGGGAACAAGGCCATCAAGGTCCGGAAGCCACCTCAATGAAGCATGTGCGTAGCACTGGGTGCCATAACACGATCCGCCGTGCACATCTACGTCAAAGAGGAAGCAAACAAACACACAGGCCCGGCCACCATGCGGCCAACCAAATGTAAAATGAAAAATGGAGATGCCCGTCAAACCCCATGGAAGCGAGGCCAGCATCATCCGGATACCCCC
>NW_023362861.1:0-247 GCF_001411555.2 Juglans regia | reverse complement strand
CATCAAACAAATTGAACCACACCCCAACCAAGCACAAGGCTAGCTGAGCGTGTGGAAGCATTGTGTGGTGTCGAGCCTGCCCCGCTAGGCATGGGAAATAAGATAAGAGAAAATAGTAACAATCGGGACAGTTGTTGAGGTCTCAACCCCTTGGGAGCCAAGCCAAACCAGCAAACAACCCATCGTCGGCCGAGAGCACGCGTAGGAATCTAGTGCTAAGAAGCACCAAACACCATGCCACACTCAC
>NW_023362860.1:0-247 GCF_001411555.2 Juglans regia | reverse complement strand
GGTCTCGTGGGGGCTAACGGCGGCTTGGATGGAAGTGAGGTTGGTGGGGTAAGGTCGCCGGCGGCAGGGGAACCGAATGGAGGGGGCGGTGCCGACCACGGCGGTTCGACGGCGGCGGGCTGGGTGGAAGCCGAAGTCGCACTGGAGAGAGGAGAGAGTTGGGTCGCGCGGGAAAGAAAGAAGACCGAAGGAAAATAAGGGAAAAAGAGAAAAAGGAAGGAAAAGAAAAGGAGAGGAAAGAAAAAGA
>NW_023362859.1:0-247 GCF_001411555.2 Juglans regia | reverse complement strand
TTCACTTCGAAAAAGTGAATCATAAACTTAGTACTAAAAATTCCTAAATATTCATATTAACCTTTAGTGAAAATCTTTTACCGAAATTTAACCTCGAAGTGCCCCTAAAAATAATTTCACAATTTCCAACAGACGTTTCGTCTGGAATTATGAAAATAGGATATTGTGCCATAAAATCCTAAATAATCCACTGAGTGTAATGGCGTAGACCATAATGCATTCTGACACTTCTAACCACCTCAAATAA
>NW_023362858.1:0-39021 GCF_001411555.2 Juglans regia | reverse complement strand
AAACAAAAACGAGGGGTGCAACACGACGACATCCGAGGAGGTCCCCCATCCTAGTACTACTCTCGCCCAAGCAAGCTTGACTGCAGAGTTCTGATGGGATCCGGTGCATTAGTGCTGGTATGATCGCACCCATCAAACTAATTATTTAAAATTCATATAATCCTAGGGCGACCTACATGCGTATTTCTGATCCCAATGCGAACCGTCGGTCTGATCGAAACCCTTTGCTACGCGGTGGGCAGGGCGCGATTTTTCGAAAAATCGACTTCCGAGTGGTCCTTCTTGTCAATTCCTCTCGCAAGGCGGAAAAAACAAAAACGAGGGGTGCACCACGAGGACTTCCCAGGAGGTCACCCATCCTAGTACTACTCTCGCCCAAGCACGGTTAACTGCGGAATTCTAATGGGATCCGGTGCATTAGTGCTGGTATGATCGCACCCATCAAACTAATTATTTAAAATTCATATAATCCTAGTGCGACGTACTAGCGTCTTTTCGATCCAAATGCGAACCGGCGATCTGATCGAAACCCTTGGCTACGCGCTGGGCAGGGCGCTATTTTCCTAAAAATCCACTCCCAAGTTGTCCTTCTTGTAAATTCGCCTCGTAAGGCGGAAAAAACAAAAACGAGGGGTGCAACATGAGGACTTCCCAGGAGGTCTCCCATCCTAGTACTACTCTCGCCCAAGCACGATTAAATGCGGAGTTGAAATGGGATCCGGTGCATTAGTGCTGGTATGATCGCACCCGTCAAACTAATTATTTAAAATTCATATAATCCTAGTGCGACGTAGACAATGTTTTCCGATCCGTAACCGGCGACTGGATTAAACCCATAGCTACGCGATGGGCAGGGCGCGATTTTCCTAAAAATCCACTCCCGAGTTGTCCTTCTTGTCAATTCCTCTCCCAAGGCGGAAAAAACAAAAACGAGGGGTGCAACACGAGGACTTCCCAGGAGGTGACCCATCCTAGTACTACTCTCGCCCAAGCACGCTTAACTGCGGAGTTCTGATGGGTTCCGGTGCATTTGTGCTAGTATGATCGCACCCATCAAACCAATTATTTAAAATTCATATAATCCTAGGGCGACCTACTAGCGTATTTCCGATCCCAATGCGAACCGGCGATGTGATCGAAACCCTTGGCTACGCGCTGGGCAGGGCGCGATTTTCCTAAAAATCCACTCCCAAGTTGTCCTTCTTGTAAATTCCTCTCGCAATGCGGAAAAAACAAAAACAAGGGGTGCAACATGAGGACTTCCCAGGAGGTCACCCATCCTAGTACTACTCTCGCCCAAGCACGATTAAATGCGGAGTTGAAATGGGATCCGGTGCATTAGTGCTGGTATGATCGCATCCGTCAAACTAATTATTTAAAGTTCATATAATCCTAGTGCGACGTACTAGCGTCTTTCCGATCCAAATGCGAACCGGCGATCTGATCGAAACCCATAGCTACGCGATGGGCAGGGCGCGATTTTCCTAAAAATCCACTCCCGAGTTGTCCTTCTTGTCAATTCCTCTCACAAGGCGGAAAAAACAAAAACGAGGGGTGCAACACGAGGACTTCCCAGGAGGTGACCCATCCTAGTACTACTCTCGCCCAAGCACGCTTAACTGCGGAGTTCTGATGGGTTCCGGTGCATTTGTGCTGGTATGATCGCACCCATCAAACCAATTATTTAAAATTCATATAATCCTAGGGCGACCTACTAGCATATTTCCGATCCCAATGCGAACCGGTGATCTGATCGAAACCCTTGGCTACGCGATGGGCAGGGCGCGATTTTCCTAAAAATCCACTCCCAAGTTGTCCTTCTTGTAAATTTCTCTCGCAATGCGGAAAAAACAAAAACGAGGGGTGCAACACGACGACATCCGAGGAGGTCCCCCATCCTAGTACTACTCTCGCCCAAGCAAGCTTGACTGCAGAGTTCTGATGGGATCCGGTGCATTAGTGCTGGTATGATCGCACCCATCAAACTAATTATTTAAAATTCATATAATCCTAGGGCGACCTACATGCGTATTTCTGATCCCAATGCGAACCGTCGGTCTGATCGAAACCCTTTGCTACGCGGTGGGCAGGGCGCGATTTTTCGAAAAATCGACTTCCGAGTGGTCCTTCTTGTCAATTCCTCTCGCAAGGCGGAAAAAACAAAAACGAGGGGTGCACCACGAGGACTTCCCAGGAGGTCACCCATCCTAGTACTACTCTCGCCCAAGCACGGTTAACTGCGGAATTCTAATGGGATTCGGTGCATTAGGGCTGGTATGATCGCACCCATCAAACTAATTATTTAAAATTCTCATAATCCTAGTGCGCGACGTTATTGCCGCCTTTTCATCCAAATGCTAACCGGCCGACTGACGAAACCTGGCTACCGGGCGCGTGGCGCGATTTTCCTAAAAATTCACTCCCAAGTTGTCCTTCCTGTAAATTCCTCTCGCAAGGCGGAAAAAACAAAAACGAGGGGTGCAACACGAGGACTTCCCAGGAGGTCACCCATCCTAGTACTACTCTCGCCCAAGCACGATTAAATGCGGAGTTGAAATGGGATCCGGTGCATTAGTGCTGGTATGATCGCACCCGTCAAACTAATTATTTAAAATTCATATAATCCTAGTGCGACGTACTAGCGTCTTTCCGATCCAAATGCGAACAGGCGATCTGATCGAAACCCATAGCTACGCGATGGGCAGGGCTCGATTTTCCTAAATATCCACTCCCGAGTTGTCCTTCTTGTCAATTCCTCTCACAAGGCGGAAAAAACAAAAACGAGGGGTGCAACACGAGGACTTCCCAGGAGGTGACCCATCCTAGTACTACTCTCGCCCAAGCACGCTTAACTGCGGAGTTCTGATGGGTTTCGGTGCATTTGTGCTGGCATGATCGCACCCATCAAACCAATTATTTAAAATTCATATAATCCTAGGGCGACCTACTAGCGTATTTCCGATCCCAATGCGAACCGGCGATCTGATCGAAACCCTTGGCAACGCGATGGGCAGGGCGCGATTTTCCTAAAAATCCACTCCCAAGTTGTCCTTCTTGTAAATTCCTCTCGCAAGGCGGAAAAAACAAAAACGAGGGGTGCACCACGAGGACTTCCCAGGAGGTCACCCATCCTAGTACTACTCTCGCCCAAGCACGGTTAACTGCGGAATTCTAATGGGATCCGGTGCATTAGTGCTGGGATGATCGCACCCATCAAACTAATTATTTAAAATTCATATAATGCTAGGGCGACCTACATGCGTATTTTCGATCCCAATGCGAACCGGCGATCTGATCGAAACCCTTGGCTACGCGATGGGCAGGGCGCGATTTTTCAAAAAATCCACTTCCGAGTGGTCCTTCTTGTCAATTCCTCTCGCAAGGCGGAAAAAACAAAAACGAGGGGTGCACCACGAGGACTTTCCAGGAGGTCACCCATCCTAGTACTACTCTCGCCCAAGCACGGTTAACTGCGGAATTCTAATGGGATCAGGTGCATTAGTGCTGGGATGATCGCACCCATCAAACTAATTGTTTAAAATTCTTATAATCCTAGTGCGATGTACTAGCATCTTTCCCATCCAAATGCGAACCGGCGATCTGATCGAAACCCTTGGCTACGCGCTGGGCAGGGCGCGATTTTTCTAAAAATCCACTCCCAAGTTGTCCATCTTGTAAATTCGCCTCGTAAGGTGGAAAAAACAAAAACGAGGGGTGCAACATGAGGACTTCCCAGGAGTTCACCCATCCTAGTACTACTCTCGCCCAAGCAAGCTTGAATGCGGAGTTCTGATGGGATCCGGTGCATTAGTGCTGGTATGATCGCACCCATCAAACTAATTATTTCAAATTCATATAATCCTAGTGCGACGTACTAGCGTCTTTCCGATCCAAATGCGAACCAGCGATCTGATCGAAACCCATAGCTACGCGATGGGCAGGGCGCGATTTTCCTAAAAATCCACTCCCGAGTTGTCCTTCTTGTCAATTCCTCTCGCAAGGCGGAAAAAACAAAAACGAGGGGTGCAACACGAGGACTTCCCAAGTGGTCACACATCCTACTACTACTCTCGCCCAAGCACGGTTAAATGTGGAGTTCAAATGGGATCCAGTGCATTAGTGCTGGTATGATCGCACCCATCAAAGTAATTATTTAAAATTCATATAATCCTAGGGCGACCTACTAGCGTATTTCCGATCCCAATGCGAACCGGCGATCTGATCGAAACCCTTGGCTACACGATGGGCAGGGCGCGATTTTCCTAAAAATCCACTCCCAAGTTGTCCTTCTTGTAAATTCCTCTCGCAAGGCGGAAAAAATAAAAACGAGGGGTGCAACACGACGACATCCGAGGAGGTCCCCCATCCGAGTACTACTCTCACCCAGGCAAGCTTGACTGTAGAGTTCTGATGGGATCCGGTGCATTAGTGCTGGTATGATCGCACCCATCAAACAAATTATTTAAAATTCATATAATCCTAGGGCGACCAACATGCGTATTTTCGATCCCAATGCGAACCGGCGATCTGATCGAAACCCTTGGCTACGCGATGGGCAGGGCGCGATTTTTCGAAAAATCCACTTCCGAGTGGTCCTTCTTGTCAATTCCTCTCGCAAGGCGGAAAAAACAAAAACGAGGGGTGCACCACGAGGACTTCCCAGGAGGTCACCCATCCTAGTACTACTCTCGCCCAAGCACGGTTAACTGCGGAATTCTAATGGGATCAGGTGCATTAGTGCTGGGATGATCGCACCCATCAAACTAATTGTTTAAAATTCTTATAATCCTAGTGCGATGTACTAGCATCTTTCCCATCCAAATGCGAACCGGCGATCTGATCGAAACCCATAACTACGCGATGGGCAAGGCTCGATTTTCCTAAAAATCTACTCCCGAGTGGTCCTTCTTGTCAATTCCCCTCACAAGGGGGAAAAAACAAAAACGAGGGGTGCAACACGAGGACTTCCTAGGAGGTCACCCATCCTAGTACTACTCTCGCCCAAGCACGCTTAGCTGCGGAGTTCTGATGGGATCCGGTGCATTAGTGCTGGTATGATCGCTACCATCAAACCAATTATTTAAAATTCATATAATCCTAGGGCGACCGACTAGCGTATTTCCGATCCCAATGCAAACCGGCGATCTGATCGAAACCCTTGGCTACGCGGTGGGCAGGGCGCGATTTTTCTAAAAATCACTCCCAAGTTGTCCTTCTTGTAAATTCGCCTCGTAAGGCGGAAAAAACAAAAACGAGGGGTGCAACATGAGGACTTCCCAGGAGGTCACCCATCCTAGTACTACTCTCGCCCAAGCAAGCTTGAATGCGGAGTTCTGATGGGATCCGGTGCATTAGTGCTGGAATGATCGCACCCATCAAACTAATTATTTCAAATTCATATAATCTTAGGGCGACCTACTAGCGTATTTCCGATCCCAATGCGAACCGGCGATCTGATCGAAACCCTTGGCTACACGATGGGAAGGGCGTGATTTTCCTAAAAATCCACTCCCGAGTCGTCCTTATTGTCAATTCCTCTCGCAAGGCGGAAAAAACAAAAACGAGGGGTGCAACACGAGGACTTCCCAGGAGGTGACCCATCCTAGTACTACTCTCGCCCAAGCACGCTTAACTGCGGAGTTCTGATGGGTTCCGGTGCATTTGTGCTGGTATGATCGGACCCATCAAACCAATTATTTAAAATTCATATAATCCTAGGGCGACCAAATAGCGTATTTCCGATCCCAATGCAAACCGGCGATCTGATCGAAACCCTTGGCTACGCGCTGGGCAGGGCGCGATTTTCCTAAAAATCCACTCCCAAGTTGTCCTTCTTGTAAATTCGCCTCGTAAGGTGGAAAAAACAAAAACGAGGGGTGCAACATGAGGACTTCCCAGGAGGTCACCCATCCTAGTACTACTCTCGCCCAAGCAAGCTTGAATGCGGAGTTCTGATGGGATCCGGTGCATTAGTGCTGGTATGATCGCACCCATCAAACTAATTATTTCAAATTCATATAATCTTAGGGCGACCTACTAGCGTATTTTCGATCCCAATGCGAACCGGCGATCTGATCGAAACCCTTGGCTACCGCGATGAAGCGGTATGATTTTCCTAAAAAATCACTCAGAATTGGCATGGTAATCAATTCCTCTCGCAAGGCGGAAAAAACAAAAACGAGGGGTGCAACACGAGGACTTCGCAGGAGGTCACCCATCCTAGTACTACTCTCTCCCAAGCACGGTAAAATGCGGAGTTCAAATGGGATCCGGTGCATTACTGCTGGTATGATCGCCCCCGTCAAAGTTATTATTTAAAATTCATATAATCCTAGTGCGACGTACTAGCGTCTTTTCGATCCAAATGCGAACCGGCGATCTGATCGAAACCCATATCTACACGATCGGCAGGGCGCGATTTTCCTAAAAATCCACTCCCGAGGTGTCCTTCTTGTCAATTCCTCTCGCAAAGCGGAGAAAACAAAAACGAGGGGTGCAACACGAGGACTTCCCAGGAGGTCACACATCCTACTACTACTCTCGCCCAAGCACGGTTAAATGCGGAGTTCAAATGGGATCTAGTGCATTAGTGCTGGTATGATCGCACCCATCAAAGTAATTATTTCAAATTCATATAATCCTAGGGCGACCTACTAGCGTATTTCCGATCCCAATGCGAACTGGCGATCTGATCGAAACCCTTGGCTACACGATGGGCAGGGCGCAATTTTCCTAAAAATCCACTCCCGTGTGGTCCTTTTTGTCAATTCCTATCGCAAGGAAAAAACAAAAACGAGGGGTGCAACACGAGGACTTCCCAGGAGGTCACCCATCCTAGTACTACTCTCGCCCAAGCACGGTAAAATGCGGAGTTCAAATGGGATCCAGTGCATTAGTGCTGGTATGATCGCACCCGTCAAACTAATTATTTAAAATTCATATAATCCAAGTGTGACGTACTAGCGTCTTTCCGATCCATATGCGAACCAGCGATCTGATCGAAACCAATAGCTACGCGATGGGCTGGGCGCGATTTTCCTAAGAATCCACTCCCTAGTTGTCCTTATTGTCAATGCCTCTCCTAATGCGGAAAAAACAAAAACGTGGGGTGCAACACGAGGACTTACTAGGAGGTGACCCATCCTAGTACAACTCTCGCCCAAGCACGCTTAACTGCGGAGTCTTGATGGGTTCTGGTGCAGTTGTGCTGGTATGATCGTACCCATCAAACCAATTATTTAAAATTCATATAATCCTAGGGCGACCTACTAGCGTATTTCCGATCCCAATGCGAACCGGCGATCTTATCGAAACCCATAGCTACGCGATCAGCAGGGCGCGATTTTCCCAAAAATCCACTCCCGAGTGGTCCTTATTGTCAATTCCTCTCGCAAGGCGGAAAATACAAAAACGAGGGGTGCAACACGAGGACTTCCCAGGAGGTCACCCATCCTAGTACTACTCTCGCCCAAGCACGATTAAATGCGGAGTTGAAATGGGATCCGGTGCATTAGTGCTGGTATGATCGCACCCGTCAAACTAATTATTTAAAATTCATATAATCCTAGTGCGACGTACTAGCATCTTTCCGATCCAAATGCGAATCGGCGATCTGATCGAAACCCTTGGCTACGCGATGGGCAGGGCGCGATTTTCCTAAAAATCCACTCCCAAGTTGTCCTTCTTGTAAATTCCTCTCGCAAGGCGGAAAAAACAAAAACGAGGGGTGCACCACGAGGACTTCCCAAGAGGTCACCCATCCTAGTACTACTCTCGCCCAAGCATGGTTAACTGCGGAATTCTAATGGGATCCGGTGCATTAGTGCTGGGATGATCGCACCCATCAAACTAATTATTTAAAATTCATATAATCCTAGGGCGACCTACATGCGTATTTTCGATCCCAATGCGAACCGGCGATCTAATCGAAACCCTTGGCTACGCGATGGGAAGGGCGCGATTTTTTGAAAAATCCACTTCCGAGTGGTCCTTCTAGTCAATTCCTCTCGCAAGGCGGAAAAAACAAAAACGAGGGGTGCACCACGAGGACTTCCCAGGAGGTCACCCATCCTAGTACTACTCTCGCCCAAGCACGGTTAACTGCGGAATTCTAATGGGATCCGGTGCATTAGTGCTGGGATGATCGCACCCATCAAACTAATTGTTTAAAATTCTTATAATCCTAGTGCGATGTACTAGCATCTTTCCCATCCAAATGCGAACCGGCGATCTGATCGAAACCCATAACTACGCGATGGGCAAGGCTCGATTTTCCTAAAAATCTACTCCCGAGTGGTCCTTCTTGTCAATTCCCCTCACAAGGTGGAAAAAACAAAAACGAGGGGTGCAACACGAGGACTTCCTAGGAGGTCACCCATCCTAGTACTACTCTCGCCCAAGCACGCTTAGCTGCGGAGTTCTGATGGGATCCGGTGCATTAGTGCTGGTATGATCGCAACCATCAAACCAATTATTTAAAATTCATATAATCCTAGGGCGACCAAATAGCGTATTTCCGATCCCAATGCAAACCGGCGATCTGATCGAAACCCTTGGCTACGCGCTGGGCAGGGCGCGATTTTCCTAAAAATCCACTCCCAAGTTGTCCTTCTTGTAAATTCGCCTCGTAAGGCGGAAAAAACAAAAACGAGGGGTGCAACATGAGGACTTCCTAGGAGTTCACCCTTCCTAGTACTACTCTTGCCCAAGCAAGCTTGAATGCGGAGTTCTGATGGGATCCGGTGCATTATTGCTGGTATGATCGCACCCATCAAAGTAATTATTTCAAATTCATATAATCCTAGTACGACGTACTAGCGTCTTTCCGATCCAAATGCGAACCAGCGATCTGATCGAAACCCATAGCTACGCGATGGGCAGGGCGCGATTTTCCTAAAAATCCACTCCCGAGTTGTCCTTCTTGTCAATTCCTCTCACAAGGCGGAAAAAACAAAAACGAGGGGTGCAACACGAGGACTTCCCAGGAGGTGACCCATCCTAGTACTACTCTTGCCCAAGCACGCTTAACTGCGGAGTTCTGATGGGTTCCGGTGCATTTGTGCTGGTATGATCGCACCCATCAAACCAATTATTTAAAATTCATATAATCCTAGGGCGACCTACTAGCGTATTTCCGATCCAATGCGAACCGTTGATCTAATCGAAACCCTTGGCTACGCGATGGGCAGGGCGCGATTTTCCTAAAAATCCACTCCCAAGTTGTCCTTCTTGTAAATTCGTCTCGTAAGGCGGAAAAAACAAAAACGAGGCGTGCAACATGAGGACTTCCCAGGAGGTCACCCATCCTAGTACTACTCTCGCCCAAGCAAGCTTGAATGCGGAGTTCTGATGGGATCCGGTGCATTAGTGCTGGTATGATCGCAACCATCAAACTAATTATTTCAAATTCATATAATCTTAGGGCGACCTACTAGCGTATTTTCGATCCCAATGCGAACCGGCGATCTGATCGAAACCCTTGGCTACACGATGGGCAGGGCGCGATTTTCCTAAAAATCCACTCCCGAGTGGTCCTTATTGTCAATTCCTCTCGCAAGGCGGAAAAAACAAAAGCGAGGGGTGCAACACGAGGACTTCGCAGGAGGTCACCCATCCTAGTACTACTCTCTCCCAAGCACGGTAAAATGCGGAGTTCAAATGGGATCCGGTGCATTACTGCTGGTATGATCGCCCCCGTCAAAGTTATTATTTAAAATTCATATAATCCTAGTGCGACGTACTAGCGTCTTTTCGATCCAAATGCGAACCGGCGATCTGATCGAAACCCATATCTACACGATCGGCAGGGCGCGATTTTCCTAAAAATCCACTCCCGAGTTGTCCTTCTTGTCAATTCCTCTCGCAAGGCGGAAAAAACAAAAACGAGGGGTGCAACACGAGGACTTCCCAGGAGGTCACACTTCCTACTACTACTCTCGCCCAAGCACGGTTAAATGCGGAGTTCAAATGGGATCCAGTGCATTAGTGCTGGTATGATCGCACCCATCAAAGTAATTATTTCAAATTCATATAATCCTAGGGCGACCTACTACCGTATTTCCGATCCCAATGGGTACCGACGATCTGATCGAAACCCTTGGCTACACGATGGGCAGGGCGCAATTTTCCTAAAAATCCACTCCCGAGTGGTCCTTATTGTCAATTCCTCTCGCAAGGCGGAAAAAACAAAAACGAGGGGTGCAACATGAGGACTTCGCAGGAGGTCACCCATCCTAGTACTACTCTCTCCCAAGCACGGTAAAATGCGGAGTTCAAATGGGATCCGGTGCATTACTGCTGGTATGATCGCACCCGTCAAAGTAATTATTTAAAATTCATATAATCCTAGTGCGACGTACTAGCGCCTTTTCGATCCAAATGTGAACCGGCGATCTGATCGAAACCAATAGCTACGCGATGGGCAGGGCGCGATTTTCCTAAGAATCCACTCCCTAGTTGTCCTTATTGTCAATGCCTCTCCCAAGGCGGAAAAAACAAAAACGTGGGGTGCAACACGAGGACTTCCCAGGAGGTGACCCATCCTAGTACAACTCTCGCCCAAGCACGCTTAACCGCGGAGTCCTGATGGGTTCTGGTGCAGTTGTGCTGGTATGATCGTACCCAACAAACCAATTATTTAAAATTCATATAATAATACCTATTAGTTTATTTCCATCTCAATGCTAACTCAAGCATCTAAAACCTTACAATACGATAAAGGTAATGATTAAAAAACTAAATTCATTTCTTGTCAATTCTTGCTTAAAAATAAAAAACAGGGGTGCACCACCAGGACCTCCTGCAGAGGCTCGCCCATCCTAGTACTACTCTCAAGCATGGTTAATCATGGAATTTAGATCCGCGCTATGCCGATGATCGCACTTATCAAACTGATTATTTAAAATTCATAATCCTGGGGTTCATCATGATATCCTACGCGTAACCGCTATCTAATTCAAAACCTTGCTGAAGGGGAAGGCGCCATTTTTGAAAAATCAATTCTCCAGGTCTCTGTAGTCAATTCCCTTCTCTAGCATGAAAACAAAACGTAGGGGTACCAGGACTTCCTGTGAGGTCACCCATCCTAGTACTACTTCCTCAGCCCAAGCACGCGTTAACTCATGGAATTCTGGGATCCTAAGTGTATTAGCGTGCCGTGGGATGATCACCCATCAAACCAATCATTAAAATTATATAACTTAGGCCATACGCTTATTTTCGATCCCAATGCGAACCGGCGATCTAATCGAAACCCTTGGCTACGCGATGGGAAGGGCGCGATTTTTTGAAAAATCCACTTCCGAGTGGTCCTTCTAGTCAATTCCTCTCGCAAGGCGGAAAAAACAAAAACGAGGGGTGCACCACGAGGACTTCCCAGGAGGTCACCCATCCTAGTACTACTCTCGCCCAAGCACGGTTAACTGCGGAATTCTAATGGGATCCGGTGCATTAGTGCTGGGATGATCGCACCCATCAAACTAATTGTTTAAAATTCTTATAATCCTAGTGCGATGTACTAGCGTCTTTCCGATCCAAATGCGAACCGGCGATCTGATCGAAACCCATATCTACACGTTCGGCAGGGCGCGATTTTTCACAAAATCCACTCCCGAGTTGTCCTTCTTGTCAATTCCTCTCGCAAGGCGAAAAAAGAAAAACGAGGGGTGCAACAGGAGGACTTCCCAGGAGGTCACCCATCCTAGTACTACTCTCGCCTAAGCACGCTTAACTGCGGAGTTCTGATGGGATCCGGTGCATTAGTGCTGGTATGATCGCACACATCAAACAAATTACTTAAAATTCAAATAATCCTTGAGCGACATACTAGCGTCCTTCCGATCCCAATCCAAACGGAGATCTGATCCAAACCCATCGCTACGCGATGGGCAGGGCGAGATTTTCCCAAAAATCCACTCCCGAGTGGTCCTTCTTATCAATTCCTCTTGCAAGGCGGAAAAAAAAAAAACGAGGGGTGCAACACGAGGACTTCCGAGGAGGTCACCCATCCTAGTACTACTCTCAACCAAGCACGGTTAACTGCGGAGTTCTAATGGGATCCGGTGCATTAGTGCTGGTATGATCGCACCCATCAAACTAATTCCTTAAAATTCAAATAATCCTTGAGCGACATACTAGCGTCCTTCCGATCCCAATCCAAACGGAGATCTGATCCAAACCCATCGCTACGCGATGGGCAGGGCGAGATTTTCCCAAAAATCCACTCCCGAGTGGTCCTTCTTGTCAATTTATCTCGCAAGGCGGAAAAAACAAAAACGAGGGGTGCAACACGAGGACTTCCCAGGAGGTCACTCATCCTAGTACTACACTCGCCCAAGCACGCTTAGCTGCGGATTTCTGATGGGATCCGCTGCATTAGTGCTGGTATGATCGCAACCATCAAACTAATTACTTAAAATTCAAATAATCCTTGAGCGACATACTAGCGTCCTTCCGATCCCAATCCAATCGGAGATCTGATCCAAACCCATGGCTACGCGATGGGCAGGGCGAGATTTTCCGAAAAATCCACTCCCGAGTGGTCCTTCTTGTCAATTTATCTCGCAAGGCGGAGAAAACAAAAACGAGGGGTGCAACACGAGGACTTCCAGGAGGTCACCCATCCTAGTACTACTCTCGCCCAAGCACGCTTAACTGCGGAGTTCTGATGGGATCCGGTGCATTAGTGCTGGTATGATCGCACCCATCAAACTTATTTCTTAAAATTCAAATAATCCTTGGTGACATACTACCGTCCTTCGATCCCAATCCAAAGCGGAGTCTGAGTCCAAACCCATCGCTTCTGCTTGATAGGAGGGCGAATTTTCCCAAAATCCACTCCCAGTGGTCCTTCTTGTCAATTCCTCTTGCAAGAAAAACAAAAACGAGGGGTGCAACACGAGGACTTCCCAGGAGGTCACCCATCCTAGTACTACTCTCGCCCAAGCACGCTTAACTGCGGAGTTCTGATGGGATCCGGTGCATTAGTGCTGGTATGATCGCACCATCAAACTAATTACTTAAAATTCATATAATCCTTGAGCGACATACTAGCGTCCATCCGATCCCAATCCAAACAGAGATCTGATCCAAACCCATGGCTACGCGATGGGCAGGGCGAGATTTCCCGAAAAATCCACTCCCGAGTGGTCCTTCTTGTCAATTTATCTCGCAAGGCGGAAAAAACAAAAACGAGGGGTGCAACACGAGGGCTTCCCAGGAGGGCACCCATCCTAGTACTACTCTCGCCCAAGCACGCTTAACTGCGGAGTTCTGATGGGATCCGGTGCATTAGTGCTGGTATGATCGCACCCATCAAACTAATTACTTAAAATTCAAATAATCCATGAGCGACATACTAGCGTCCTTCCGATCCCAATCCAAACGGAGATCTGATCCAAACACATCGCTACGCGATGGGCAGGGCGAGATTTTCCCAAAAATCCACTCCCGAGTGGTCCTTCTTGTCAATTCCTCTTGCAAGGCGGAAAAAACAAAAACGAGGGGTGCAACACGAGGACTTCCGAGGAGGTCACCCATCCTAGTACTACTCTCAACCAAGCACGGTTAATTGCGGAGTTCTAATGGGATCCGGTGCATTAGTGCTGGTATGATCGCGCCCATCAAACTAATTATTTAAAATTCATATAATCCAAGTGTGACGTACTAGCGTCTTTCCGATCCAAATGCGAACCGGCGATCTGATCGAAACCAATAGCTACGAGATGGGCAGGGCGCGATTTTCCTAAGAATCCACTCCCGAGTTGTCCTTATTGTCAATGCCTCTCCCAAGGCGGAAAAAACAAAAACGAGGGGTGCAACACGAGGACTTCCCAGGAGGTGACCCATCCTAGTACAACTCTCGCCCAAGCACGCTTAACCGCGGAGTCCTGATGGGTTCTGGTGCAGTTGTGCTGGTATGATCGTACCCAACAAACCAATTATTTAAAATTCATATAATCCTTGGGCGACCTACTAGCGTATTTCCGATCCCAATGCGAACCGGCGATCAGATCGAAACCCTTGGCTACGGGATGGGCAGGGCGCGATTTTCGAAAAATCCACTCCCGAGTGGTCCTTCTTGTCAATTCCTCTTGCAAGGCGGAAAAAACAAAAACGAGGGGTGCAACACGAGGACTTCCGAGGAGGTCACCCATCCTAGTACTACTCTCAACCAAGCACGGTTAACTGCGGAGTTCTAATGGGATCCGGTGCATTAGTGCTGGTATGATCGCGCCCATCAAACTAATTATTTAAAATTCATATAATCCTAGTGCGACGTACTAGCGTCTTTCCGATCCAAATGCGAACCGGCGATCTGATCAAAACCCATAGCTACGCGATCGGCAGGGCGCGATTTTCCTAAAAATCCACTCCCGAGTGGTCCTTATTGTCAATTCCTCTCGCAAGGCGGAAAAAACAAAAACGAGGGGTGCAACACGGGGACTTCCCAGGAGGTCACCCATCCTAGTACTACTCTCGCCCAAGCACGGTTAAATGCGGAGTTGAAATGGGATCCGGTGCATTAGTGCTGGTATGATCGCACCCGTCAAACTAATTATTTAAAATTCATATAATCCTAGTGCGAAGTACTAGCGTATTTCCGATCCAAATGCGAACCAGCGATCTGATCGAAACCCATAGCTACGCGATGGGCAGGGCGCGATTTTCCTAAAAATCCACTCTCGAGTGGTCCTTCTTGTCAATTCCTCTCACAAGGTGGAAAAAACAAAAACGAGGGGTGCAACACGAGGACTTCCCAGGAGGTCACCCATCCTAGTACTACACTCGCCCAAGCACGCTTAGCTGCGGAGTTCTGATGGGATCCGCTGCATTAGTGCTGGTATGATCGCAACCATCAAACCAATTATTTAAAATTCATATAATCCTAGGCGACCTACTAGCGTATTTCCGATCCCAATGCGAACCGGCGATCTGATCGAAACCCTTGGCTACGCGCTGGGCAGGGCGCGATTTTCCTAAAAATCCACTCCCAAGTTGTCCTTCTTGTAAATTCCTCTCGCAATGCGAAAAAAACAAAAACGAGGGGTGCAACACGACGACATCCGAGGAGGTCCCCCATCCTAGTACTACTCTCGCCCAAGCAAGCTTGACTGCAGAGTTCTGATGGGATCCGGTGCATTAGGGCTGGTATGATCGCACCCATCAAACTAATTATTTAAAATTCATATAATCCTAGGGCGACCTACATGCGTATTTCTGATCCCAATGCGAACCGGCGATCTGATCGAAACCCTTGGCTACGCGGTGGGCAGGGCGCGATTTTTCGAAAAATCGACTTCCGAGTGGTCCTTCTTGTCAATTCCTCTCGCAAGGCGGAAAAAACAAAAACGAGGGGTGCAACACGAGGACTTCCGAGGAGGTCACCCATCCTAGTACTACTCTCAACCAAGCACGGTTAACTGCGGAGTTCTAATGGGATCCGGTGCATTAGTGCTGGTATGATCGCGCCCATCAAACTAATTATTTAAAATTCATATAATCCAAGTGCGACGTACTAGCGTCTTTCCGATCCAAATGCGAACCGGCGATCTGATCGAAACCAATAGCTACGCGATGGGCAGGGCGCGATTTTCCTAAGAATCCACTCCCTAGTTGTCCTTATTGTCAATGCCTCTCCCAAGGCGGAAAATACAAAAACGAGGGGTGCAACACGAGGACTTCCCAGGAGGTCACCCATCCTAGTACTACTCTCGCCCAAGCACGATTAAATGCGGAGTTGAATTGGGATCCGGTGCATTAGTGCTGGTATGATCGCACCCGTCAAACTAATTATTTAAAATTCATATAATCCTAGTGCGACGTACTAGCGTCTTTCCGATCCAAATGCGAACCGGCGATCTGATCGAAACCCATAGCTACGCGATGGGCAGGGCGCGATTTTCATAAAAATCCACTCCCGAGTTGTCCTTCTTGTCAATTCCTCTCACTGGGCGGAAAAAACAAAAACGAGGGGTGCAACACGAGGACTTCCCAGGAGGTCACCATCCTAGTACTACTCTCGCCCTAGCACGCTTAACTGCGGAGTTCTGATGGGTTTCGGTGCATTTGTGCTGGTATGATCGCACCCATCAAACCAATTATTTAAAATTCATATAATCCTAGGGCGACCTACTAGCGTATTTCCGATCCCAATGCGAACCAGTGATCTGATCGAAACCCTTGGCTACGCGATGGGCAGGGCGCGATTTTCCTAAAAATCCACTCCCAAGTTGTCCTTCTTGTAAATTCCTCTCGCAATGCGGAAAAAACAAAAACGAGGGGTGCAACTCGACGACATCCGAGGAGGTCCCCCATCCGAGTACTACTCTCGCCCAAGCAAGCTTGACTGCAGAGTTCTGATCGGATCCGGTGCATTAGTGCTGGTATGATCGCACCAATCAAACTAATTATTTAAAATTCATATAATCCTAGTGCGACGTACTAGCGTCTTTCCGATCCAAATGCGAACCGGCGATCTAATCGAAACCCATAGCTACGCGATGGGCAGGGCGCGATTTTCCTAAAAATCCACTCACGAGTTGTCCTTCTTGTCAATTCCTCTCACAAGGCGGAAAAAACAAAAACGAGGGGTGCAACACGAGGACTTCCCAGGAGGTGACCCATCCTAGTACTACTCTCGCCCAGGCACGCTTAACTGCGGAGTTCTGATGGGTTCCGGTGCATTTGTGCTGGTATGATCGCACCCATCAAACCAATTATTTAAAATTCATATAATCCTAGGGCGACCTACTAGCGTATTTCCGATCCCAATCCGAACCGGTGATCTGATCGAAACCCTTGGCTACGCGATGGGCAGGGCGCGATTTTCCTAAAAATCCACTCCCAAGTTGTCCTTCTTGTAAATTCCTCTCGCAAGGCGGAAAAAACAAAAACGAGGGGTGCACCACGAGGACTTCCCAGGAGGTCACCCATCCTAGTACTACTCTCGCCCAAGCACGGTTAACTGCGGAATTCTAATGGGATCCGGTGCATTAGTGCTGGGATGATCGCACTCATCAAACTAATTATTTAAAATTCTTATAATCCTAGTGCGACGTACTAGCGTCTTTCCCATGCAAATGCAAACCGGCGATCTGATCGAAAGCCATAGGTACGCGATGGGCAGGGCGCGATTTTCCTAAAAATCCACTCCCAAGTTGTCCTTCTTGTAAATTCCTCTCGCAAGGCGGAAAAAACAAAAACGAGGGGTGCACCACGAGGACTTCCCAGGAGGTCACCCATCCTAGTACTACTCTCGCCCAAGCATGGTTAACTGCGGAATTCTAATGGGATCCGGTGCATTAGTGCTGGGATGATCGCACCCATCAAACTAATTATTTAAAATTCATATAATCCTAGGGCGACCTACATGCGTATTTTCGATCCCAATGCGAACCGGCGATCTGATCGAAACCCTTGGCTACGCGATGGGAAGGGCGCGATTTTTCGAAAAATCCACTTCCGAGTGGTCCTTCTTGTCAATTCCTCTCGCAAGGCGAAAAAAACAAAAACGAGGGGTGCACCACGAGGACTTCCCAGGAGGTCACCCATCCTAGTACTACTCTCGCCCAAGCACGCTTAGCTGCGGAGTTCTGATGGGATCCGGTGCATTAGTGCTGGTATGATCGCAACCATCAAACCAATTATTTAAAATTCATATAATCCTAGGGCGACCGACTAGCGTATTTCCGATCCCAATGCGAACCGGCGATCTGATCGAAACCCTTGGCTACGCGCTGGGCAGGGCGCGATTTTTCTAAAAATCCACTCCCAAGTTGTCCTTCTTGTAAATTCGCCGAGTAAGGCGGAAAAAACAAAAACGAGGGGTGCAACACGAGGACTTCGCAGGAGGTCACCCATCCTAGTACTACTCTCTCCCAAGCACGGTAAAATGCGGAGTTCAAATGGGATCCGGTGCATTACTGCTGGTATGATCGCACCCGTCAAAGTAATTATTTAAAATTCATATAATCCTAGTGCGACGTACTAGCGCCTTTTCGATCCAAATGTGAACCGGCGATCTGATCGAAACCAATAGCTACGTGATGGGCAGGGCGCGATTTTCCTAAGAATCCACTCCCGAGTTGTCCTTATTGTCAATACCTCTCCCAAGGCGGAAAAACCAAAAACGAGGGGTGCAACACGAGGACTTCCCAGGAGGTGACCCATCCTAGTACTACTCTCGCCCAAGCACGCTTAACTGCGGAGTTCTGATGGGTTCCGGTGCATTTGTGCTGGTATGATCGCACCCATCAAACCAATTATTTAAAATTCATATAATCCTAGGGCGACCTACTAGCGTATTTCCGATCCCAATGGAAACCGGCGATCTGATCGAAACCCTTGGCTACACGATGGGCAGGGCGCAATGTTCCTAAAAATCCACTCCCGAGTGGTCCTTATTGTCAATTCCTCTCGCAAGGCGGAAAAAACAAAAAAGAGGGTGCAACACGAGGACTTCCCAGGAGGTCACCCATCCTAGTACTACTCTCGCCCAAGCACGGTAAAATGCGGAGTTCAAATGGGATCCGGTGCACTAGTGCTGGTATGATCGCACCCGTCAAACTAATTATTTAAAATTCATATAATCCAAGTGCGACGTACTAGCTTCTTTCCGATCCAACTGCGAACCGGCGATCTGATCGAAACCAATAGCTACGCGATGGGCAGGGCGCGATTTTCCTAAGAATCCACTCCCGAGTTGTCCTTATTGTCAATGGCTCTCCCAAGGCGGAAAAAACAAAAACGAGGGGTGCAACACGAGGACTTCCCAGGAGGTCACCCATCCTAGTACTACTCTCGCCCAAGCACGCTTAACTGCGGAGTGCTGATGGGTTCTGGTGCAGTTGTGCTGGTATGATCGTACCCATCAAACCAATTATTTAAAATTCATATAATCCTAGGGCGACCTACTAGCGTATTTCCGATCCCAATGCGAACCGGCGATCAGATCGAAACCCTTGGCTACGCGATGGGCAGGGCGCGATTTTCGAAAAATCCACTCCCGAGTGGTCCTTCTTGTCAATTCCTCTTGCAAGGCGGAAAAAACAAAAACGAGGGGTGCAACACGAGGACTTCCCAGGAGGTCACCCATCCTAGTACTACTCTCAACCAAGCACGGTTAACGGCGGAGTTCTAATGGGATCCGGTGCCTTAGTGCTGGTATGATCGCGCCCATCAAACTAATTATTTAAAATTCATATAATCCTAGTGCGACGTACTAGCGTCTTTCCGATCCAAATGCGAACCGGCGATCTGATCGAAACCCAAAGCTACGCGATCGGCAGGGCGCGATTTTCCTAAAAATCCACTCCCGAGTGGTCCTTATTGTCAATTCCTCTCGCAAGGCGGAAAAAACAAAAACGAGGGGGGCAACACGAGGACTTCCCAGGAGGTCACCCATCCTAGTACGACTCTCGCCCAAGCACGGTTAAATGCGGAGTTGAAATGGGATCCGGTGCATTAGTGCTGGTATGATCGCACCCGTCAAACTAATTATTTAAAATTCATATAATCCTAGTGCGACGTACTAGCGTCTTTCCGATCCAAATGCGAACCAGCGATCTGATCGAAACCCATAGCTAGGCGATGGGCAGGGCGCGATTTTCCTAAAAATCCACTCTCGAGTGGTCCTTCTTGTCAATTCCTCTCACAAGGTGGAAAAAACAAAAACGAGGGGTGCAACACGAGGACTTCCCAGGAGGTCACCCATCCTAGTACTACTCTCGCCCAAGCACGCTTAGCTGCGGAGTTCTGATGGGATCCGGTGCATTAGTGCTGGTACGATCGCAACCATCAAACCAATTATTTAAAATTCATATAATCCTAGGGCGACCTACTAGCGTATTTCCGATCCCAATGCGAACCGGCGATCTGATCGAAACCCTTGGCTACGCGCTGGGCAGGGCGCGATTTTCCTAAAAATCCACTCCCAAGTTGTCCTTCTTGTAAATTCGCCTCGTAAGGCGGAAAAAACAAAAACGAGGGGTGCAACATGAGGACTTCCCAGGAGGTCACCCATCCTAGTACTACTCTCGCCCAAGCAAGCTTGAATGCGGAGTTCTGATGGGATCCGGTGCATTAGTGCTGGTATGATCGTACCCATCAAACTAATTATTTCAAATTCATATAATCTTAGGGCGACCTACTAGCGTATTTCCGATCCCAATGCGAACCGACGATCTGATCGAAACCCTTGGCTACACGATGGGCAGGGCGCGATTTTCTTAAAAATCCACTCCCGAGTGGTCCTTATTGTCAATTCCTCTCGCAAGGCGGAAAAAACAAAAACGAGGGGTGCAACACGAGGACTTCGCAGGAGGTCACCCATCCTAGTACTACTCTCTCCCAAGCACGGTAAAATGCGGAGTTCAAATGGGATCCGGTGCATTACTGCTGGTATGATCGCACCCGTCAAAGTAATTATTTAAAATTCATATAATCCTAGTGCGACGTACTAGCGCCTTTTCGATCCAAATGTGAACCGGCGATCTGATCGAAACCAATAGCTACGCGATGGGCAGGGCGCGATTTTCCAAAAAATCCACTCCCGAGTTGTCCTTCTTGTCAATTCCTCTCGCAAGGCGGAAAAAACAAAAACGAGGGGTGCAACACGAGGACTTCCCAGGAGGTCACACATCCTACTACTACTCTCGCCCAAGCATGGTTAAATGCGGAGTTCAAATGGGATCCAGTGCATTAGTGCTGGTATGATCGCACCCATCAAAGTAATTATTTCAAATTCATATAATCCTAGGGCGGCCTACTAGCATATTTCCGATCCGAATGCGAACCGGCGATCTGATCGAAACCCTTGGCTACACGATGGGCAGGGCGCAATTTTCCTAAAAATCCACTCCCGAGTCGTCCTTATTGTCAATTCCTCTCGCAAGGCGGAAAAAACAAAAACGAGGGGTGCAACATGAGGACTTCGCAGGAGGTCACCCATCCTAGTACTACTCTCTCCCAAGCACGGTAAAATGCGGAGTTCAAATGGGATCCGGTGCATTACTGCTGGTATGATCGCACCCGTCAAAGTTATTATTTAAAATTCATATAATCCTAGTGCGACGTACTAGCGTCTTTTCGATCCAAATGCGAACCGGCGATCTGATCGAAACCAATAGCTACGAGATGGGCAGGGCGCAATTTTCCTAAGAATCCACTCCCGAGTTGTCCTTATTGTCAATGCCTCTCCCAAGGCGGAAAAAACAAAAACGTGGGGTGCAACACGAGGACTTCCCAGGAGGTGACCCATCCTAGTACAACTCTCGGCCAAACACGCTTAACTGCGTAGTCCTGATGGGTTCTGGTGCAGTTGTGCTGGTATGATCGTACCCATCAAACCAATTATTTAAAATTCATATAATCCTAGGGCGACCTACTAGCGTATTTCCGATCCGAATGCGAACCGGCGATCTGATCGAAACCCTTAGCTACGCGATGGGCAGGGCGCGATTTTCGAAAAATCCACTCCCGAGTGGTCCTTCTTGTCAATTCCTCTTGCAAGGCGGAAAAAACAAAAACGAGGGGTGCAACACGAGGACTTCCGAGGAGATCACCCATCCTAGTACTACTCTCGCCCAAGCACGCTTGAATGCGGAGTTCTGATGGGATCCGGTGCATTAGTGCTGGTATGATCGCACCCATCAAACTAATTATTTCAAATTCATATAATCTTAGGGCGACCTACTAGCGTATTTCCGATCCCAATGCGAACCGGCGATCTGATCGAAACCCTTGGCTACATGATGGGCAGGGCGCGATTTTCCTAAAAATCCACTCCCGAGTGGTCCTTATTGTCAATTCCTCTCGCAAGACGGAAAAAACAAAAACGAGGGGTGCAACACGAGGACTTCGCAGGAGGTCACCCATCCTAGTACTACTCTCTCCCAAGCACGGTAAAATGCGGAGTTCAAATGGGATCCGGTGCATTACTGCTGGTATGATCGCACCCGTCAAAGTAATTATTTAAAATTCATATAATCCTAGTGCGACGTACTAGCGCCTTTTCGATCCAAATGTGAACCGGCGATCTGATCGAAACCAATAGCTACGCGATGGGCAGGGCGCGATTTTCCAAAAAATCCACTCCCGAGTTGTCCTTCTTGTCAATTCCTCTCGCAAAGCGGAGAAAACAAAAACGAGGGGTGCAACACGAGGACTTCCCTGGAGGTCACACATCCTACTACTACTCTCGCCCAAGCACGGTTAAATGCGGAGTTCAAATGGGATCTAGTGCATTAGTGCTGGTATGATCGCACCCATCAAAGTAATTATTTCAAATTCATATAATCCTAGGGCGACCTACTAGCGTATTTCCGATCCCAATGCGAACCGGTGATCTGATCGAAACCCTTGGCTACACGATGGGCAGGGCGCAATTTTCCTAAAAATCCACTCCCGAGTGGTCCTTTTTGTCAATTCCTCTCGCAAGGAAAAAACAAAAACGATGGGTGCAACACGAGGACTTCCCAGGAGGTCACCCATCCTAGTACTACTCTCGCCCAAGCACGGTAAAATGCGGAGTTCAAATGGGATCCAATGCATTAGTGCTGGTATGATCGCACCAGTCAAACTAATTATTTAAAATTCATATAATCCAAGTGCGACGTACTAGCGTCTTTCCGATCCAAATGCGAACCGGCGATCTGATCGAAACCAATAGCTACGCGATGGGCCGGGCGCGATTTTCCTAAGAATCCACTCCCTAGTTGTCCTTATTGTCAATGCCTCTCCCAAGGCGGAAAAAACAAAAACGTGGGGTGCAACACGAGGACTTCCCAGGAGGTGACCCATCCTAGTACAAGTCTCGCCCAAGCACGCTTAACTGCGGAGTCCTGATGGGTTCTGGTGCAGTTGTGCTGGTATGATCGTACCCATCAAACCAATTATTTAAAATTCATATAATCCTAGGGCGCCCTACTAGCGTATTTCCGATCCCAATGCGAACCGGCGATCTGATTGAAACCCATGGCTACTGATGTATGTATGCCATTTTCTAAAAATCCATCCCGAAGTGGTCCTCTTGTCAATTCCTTCCTCGCAAGGCGAAAAACAAAAACGAGGTGCAACACGCAGGACTTCAAGTAGAGTTCACTCCATCATCCTAGTACTACTTTCCCGCTAACGAAAATGCCAGTTCAAATGGGATCCGGTGCATTACTGCTGGTATGATCGCACCCGTCAAAGTAATTATTTAAAATTCATATAATCCTAGGGCGACGTACTAGCGTCTTTTCGATCCAAATGCGAACCGGCGATCTGATCGAAACCCATATCTACACGATCGGCAGGGCGCGATTTTCTTAAAAATCCACTCCCGAGTTGTCCTTCTTGTCAATTCCTCTCGCAAAGCGGAGAAAACAAAAACGAGGGGTGCAACACGAGGACTTCCCAGGAGGTCACACATCCTACTACTACTCTCGCCCAAGCACGGTTAAATGCGGAGTTCAAATGGGATCTAGTGCATTAGTGCTGGTATGATCGCACCCATCAAAGTAATTATTTCAAATTCATATAATCCTAGGGCGACCTACTAGCGTATTTCCGATCCCAATGCGAACCGGTGATCTGATCGAAACCCTTGGCTACACGATGGGCAGGGCGCAATTTTCCTAAAAATCCACTCCCGAGTGGTCCTTTTTGTCAATTCCTCTCGCAAGGAAAAAACAAAAACGATGGGTGCAACACGAGGACTTCCCAGGAGGTCACCCATCCTAGTACTACTCTCGCCCAAGCACGGTAAAATGCGGAGTTCAAATGGGATCCAATGCATTAGTGCTGGTATGATCGCACCAGTCAAACTAATTATTTAAAATTCATATAATCCAAGTGCGACGTACTAGCGTCTTTCCGATCCAAATGCGAACCGGCGATCTGATCGAAACCAATAGCTACGCGATGGGCCGGGCGCGATTTTCCTAAGAATCCACTCCCTAGTTGTCCTTATTGTCAATGCCTCTCCCAAGGCGGAAAAAACAAAAACGTGGGGTGCAACACGAGGACTTCCCAGGAGGTGACCCATCCTAGTACAACTCTCGCCCAAGCACGCTTAACTGCGGAGTCCTGATGGGTTCTGGAGCAGTTGTGCTGGTATGATCGTACCCATCAAACCAATTATTTAAAATTCATATAATCCTAGGGCGCCCTACTAGCGTATTTCCGATCCCAATGCGAACCGGCGATCTGATCGAAACCCATGGCTACGCGATGGGCAGGGCGCGATTTTCGAAAAATCCACTCCCGAGTGGTCCTTCTTGTCAATTCCTCTTGCAAGGCGGA
This sequence comes from Juglans regia, assembly GCF_001411555.2. Taxonomy (NCBI): domain Eukaryota; kingdom Viridiplantae; phylum Streptophyta; class Magnoliopsida; order Fagales; family Juglandaceae; genus Juglans; species Juglans regia. Next base: position 14,739 of record NW_023362858.1, on the reverse strand, counting down.
AAAAACAAAAACGAGGGGTGCAACACGAGGACTTCCGAGGAGGTCACCCATCCTAGTACTACTCTCAACCAAGCACGGTTAATTGCGGAGTTCTAATGGGATCCGGTGCATTAGTGCTGGTATGATAGCGCCCATCAAACTAATTATTTAAAATTCATATAATCCAAGTGTGACGTACTAGCGTCTTTTCGATCCAAATGCGAACCGGCGATCTGATCGAAACCAATAGCTACGCGATGGGCAGGGCGCGATTTTCCTAAGAATCCGCTCCCTAGTTGTCCTTATTGTCAATGCCTCTCCCAAGGCGGAAAAAACAAAAACGTGGGGTGCAACACGAGGACTTCCCAGGAGGTGACCCATCCTAGTACAACTCTCGCCCAAGCACGCTTAACTGCGGAGTCCTGATGGGTTCTGGTGCAGTTGTGCTGGTATGATCGTACCCATCAAACCAATTATTTAAAATTCATATAATCCTAGTGCGACGTACTAGCGTCTTTCCGATCCAAATGCGAACCGGCGATTTGCTCGAAACACATAGCTACGTGATGGGCAGGGCGCGATTTTTCTAAAAATCCACTCGCAAGTTGTCCTTCTTGTAAATTCCTCTCGCAAGGCGGAAAAAACAAAAACGAGGGGTGCACCACGAGGACTTCCGAGGAGGTCACCCATCCTAGTACTACTCTCGCCCAAGCACGGTTAAATGCGGAGTTGAAATGGGATCCGGTGCATTAGTGCTTGTATGATCGCACCCGTCAAACTAATTATTTAAAATTCATATAATCCAAGTGCGACGTACTAGCGTCTTTCCGATCCAAATGCGAACCGGCGATCTGATCGAAACCAATAGCTACGTGATGGGCAGGGCGCGATTTTCCTAAGAATCCACTCCCTAGTTGTCCTTATTGTCAATGCCTCTCCCAAGGCGGAAAAAACAAAAACGTGGGGTGCAACACGAGGACTTCCCAGGAGGTGACCCATCCTAGTACAACTCTCGCCCAAGCACGCTTAACTGCGGAGTCCTGATGGGTTCTGGTGCAGTTGTGCTGGTATGATCGTACCCATCAAACCAATTATTTAAAATTCATATAATCCTAGTGCGACGTACTAGCGTCTTTCCGATCCAAATGCGAACCGGCGATTTGATCGAAACCCATAGCTACGTGATGGGCAGGGCGCGATTTTTCTAAAAATCCACTCGCAAGTTGTCCTTCTTGTAAATTCCTCTCGCAAGGCGGAAAAAACAAAAACGAGGGGTGCACCACGAGGACTTCCCAAGAGGTCACCCATCCTAGTACTACTCTCGCCCAAGCACGGTTAACTGCAGAATTCTAATGGGATCCGGTGCATTAGTGCTGGTATGATCGCACCCATCAAACTAATTATTTAAAATTCATATAATCCTAGGCGACCTACTAGCGTATTTCCGATCCCAATGCGAACCGGTGATCTGATCGAAACCCTTGGCTACGCGATGGGCAGGGCGCGATTTTCCTAAAAATCCACTCCCAAGTTGTCCTTCTTGTAAATTCCTCTCGCAATGCGGAAAAAACAAAAACGAGGGGTGCAACACGACGACATCCGAGGAGGTCCCCCATCCTAGTACTACTCTCGCCCAAGCAAGCTTGACTGCAGAGTTCTGATGGGATCCGGTGCATTAGTGCTGGTATGATCGCACCCATCAAACTAATTATTTAAAATTCATATAATCCTAGTGCGACGTACTAGCGTCTTTCCGATCCAAATGCGAACCGGCGATCTGATCGAAACCCATAGCTACGCGATGGGCAGGGCGCGATTTTCCTAAAAATCCACTCCCGAGTTGTCCTTCTTGTCAATTCCTCTCACAAGGCGGAAAAAACAAAAACGAGGGGTGCAACACGAGGACTTCCCAGGAGGTGACCCATCCTAGTACTACTCTCGCCCAAGCACGCTTAACTGCGGAGTTCTGATGGGTTCCGGTGCATTTGTGCTGGTATGATCGCACCCATCAAACCAATTATTTAAAATTCATATAATCCTAGGGCGACCTACATGCGTATTTCTGATCCCAATGCGAACCGGCGATCTGATCGAAACCCTTGGCTACGCGATGGGCAGGGCGCGATTTTTCGAAAAATCCACTTGTCAATTGGTCCTTCTTGTCAATTCCTCTCGCAAGGCGGAAAAAACAAAAACGAGGGGTGCACCACGAGGACTTCCCAGGAGGTCACCCATCCTAGTACTACTCTCGCCCAAGCACGGTTAACTGCGGAATTCTAATGGGATCCGGTGCATTAGTGCTGGTATGATCGCACCCATCAAACTAATTATTTAAAATTCTTATAACCCTAGTGCGACGTAATAGCGTCTTTCCCATGCAATTGCGAACCGGCGATCTGATCGAAAGCCATAGGTACGCGATGGGCATGGCTCGATTTTCCTAAAAATCCACTCCCGAGTGGTCCTTCTTGTCAATTCATCTCACAAGGTGGAAAAAACAAAAACGAGGGGTGCAACACGAGGACTTCCCAGGAGGTCACCCATCCTAGTACTACTCTCGCCCAAGCACGCTTAGCTGCGGAGTTCTGATGGGATCCGCTGCATTAGTGCTGGTATGATCGCAACCATCAAACCAATTATTTAAAATTCATATAATCCTAGGCGACCTACTAGGGTATTTCCGATCCCAATGCGAACCGGCGATCTGATCGAAACCCTTGGCTACGCGCTGGGCAGGGCGTGATTTTCCTAAAAATCCACTCCCAAGTTGTCCTTCTTGTAAATTCGCCTCGTAAGGCGGAAAAAAAAAACGAGGGGTGCAACATGAGGACTTCCCAGGAGGTCACCCATCTTAGTACTACTCTCGCCCAAGCAAGCTTGAATGCGGAGTTCTGATGGGATCCGGTGCATTAGTGGTGGTATGATCGCACCCATCAAACTAATTATTTCAAATTCATATAATCTTAGGGCGACCTACTAGCGTATTTCCGATCCCAATGCGAACCGGCGATCTGATCGAAACCCTTGGCTACACGATGGGCAGGGCGCGATTTTCCTAAAAATCCACTCCCGAGTGGTCCTTATTGTCAATTCCTCTCGCAAGGCGGAAAAAACAAAAACGAGGGGTGCAACACGAGGACTTCGCAGGAGGTCACCCATCCTAGTACTACTCTCTCCCAAGCACGGAAAAATGCGGAGTTCAAATGGGATCCGGTGCATTACTGCTGGTATGATCGCACCCGTCAAAGTAATTATTTAAAATTCATATAATCCTAGTGCGACGTACTAGCGTCTTTTCGATCCAAATGCGAACCGGCGATCTGATCGAAACCCATATCTACACGATCGGCAGGGCGCGATTTTCCTAAAAATCCACTCCCGAGTTGTCCTTCTTGTCAATTCCTCTCGCAAAGCGGAGAAAACAAAAACGAGGGGTGCAACACGAGGACTTCCCAGGAGGTCACACATCCTACTACTACTCTCGCCCAAGCACGGTTAAATGCGGAGTTCAAATGGGATCTAGTGCATTAGTGCTGGTATGATCGCACCCATCAAAGTAATTATTTCAAATTCATATAATCCTAGGGCGACCTACTAGCGTATTTCCGATCCCAATGCGAACCGGCGATCTGATCGAAACCCTTGGCTACACGATGGGCAGGGCGCAATTTTCCTAAAAATCCACTCCCGAGTGGTCCTTTTTGTCAATTCCTCTCGCAAGGAAAAAACAAAAACGAGGGGTGCAACACGAGGACTTCCCAGGAGGTCACCCATCCTAGTACTACTCTCGCCCAAGCACGGTAAAATGCGGAGTTCAAATGGGATCCAGTGCATTAGTGCTGGTATGATCGCACCCGTCAAACTAATTATTTAAAATTCATATAATCCAAGTGCGACGTACTAGCGTCTTTCCGATCCAAATGCGAACCGGCGATCTGATCGAAACCAATAGCTACGCGATGGGCAGGGCGCGATTTTCCTAAGAATCCACTCCCTAGTTGTCCTTATTGTCAATGCCTCTCCCAAGGCGGAAAAAACAAAAACGTGGGGTGCAACACGAGGACTTCCCAGGAGGTGACCCATCCTAGTACAACTCTCGCCCAAGCACGCTTAACTGCGGAGTCCTGATGGGTTCTGGTGCAGTTGTGCTGGTATGATCGTACCCATCAAACCAATTATTTAAAATTCATATAATCCTAGGGCGACCTACTAGCGTATTTCCGATCCCAATGCGAACCGGCGATCTGATCGAAACCCATGGCTACGCGATGGGCAGGGCGCGATTTTCGAAAAATCCACTCCCGAGTGGTCCTTCTTGTCAATTCCTCTTGCAAGGCGGAAAAAACAAAAACGAGGGGTGCAACACGAGGACTTCCCAGGAGGTCACCCATCCTAGTACTACTCTCGCCCAAGCACGGTTAATGCGGAGTTCTAATGGGATCCGGTGCATTAGTGCTGGTATGATCGCACCCATCAAACTAATTATTTAAAATTCATATAATCCTAGTGCGACGTACTAGCGTCTTTTCGATCCAAATGCGAACCGGCGATCTGATCGAAACCCATAGCTACGCGATGGGCAGGGCGCGATTTTCCTAAAAATCCACTCCCAAGTTGTCCTTCTTGTAAATTCCTCTCGCAATGCGGAAAAAACAAAAACGAGGGGTGCAACACGACGACATCCGAGGAGGTCCCCCATCCTAGTACTACTCTCGCCCAAGCAAGCTTGACTGCAGAGTTCTGATGGGATCCGGTGCATTAGTGCTGGTATGATCGCACCCATCAAAGTAATTATTTCAAATTCATATAATCCTAGGGCGACCTACTAGCGTATTTCCGATCCCAATGCGAACCGGCGATCTGATCGAAACCCTTGGCTACACGATGGGCAGGGCGCAATTTTCCTAAAAATCCACTCCCGAGTGGTCCTTTTTGTCAATTCCTCTCGCAAGGAAAAAACAAAAACGAGGGGTGCAACACGAGGACTTCCCAGGAGGTCACCCATCCTAGTACTACTCTCGCCCAAGCACGGTAAAATGCGGAGTTCAAATGGGATCCAGTGCATTAGTGCTGGTATGATCGCACCCGTCAAACTAATTATTTAAAATTCATATAATCCAAGTGCGACGTACTAGCGTCTTTCCGATCCAAATGCGAACCGGCGATCTGATCGAAACCAATAGCTACGCGATGGGCAGGGCGCGATTTTCCTAAGAATCCACTCCCTAGTTGTCCTTATTGTCAATGCCTCTCCCAAGGCGGAAAAAACAAAAACGTGGGGTGCAACACGAGGACTTCCCAGGAGGTGACCCATCCTAGTACAACTCTCGCCCAAGCTCGCTTAACTGCGGAGTCCTGATGGGTTCTGGTGCAGTTGTGCTGGTATGATCGTACCCATCAAACCAATTATTTAAAATTCATATAATCCTAGGGCGCCCTACTAGCGTATTTCCGATCCCAATGCGAACCGGCGATCTGATCGAAACCCATGGCTACGCGATGGGCAGGGCGCGATTTTCGAAAAATCCACTCCCGAGTGGTCCTTCTTGTCAATTCCTCTTGCAAGGCGGAAAAAACAAAAACGAGGGGTGCAACACGAGGACTTCCGAGGAGGTCACCCATCCTAGTACTACTCTCAACCAAGCACGGTTAACTGCGGAGTTCTAATGGGATCCGGTGCATTAGTGCTGGTATGATCGCGCCCATCAAACTAATTATTTAAAATTCATATAATCCTAGTGCGACGTACTAGCGTCTTTCCGATCCAAATGCGAACCGGCGATCTGATCAAAACCCATAGCTACGCGATCGGCAGGGCGCGATTTTCCTAAAAATCCACTCCCGAGTGGTCCTTATTGTCAATTCCTCTCGCAAGGCGGAAAAAACAAAAACGAGGGGTGCAACACGGGGACTTCCCAGGAGGTCACCCATCCTAGTACTACTCTCGCCCAAGCACGGTTAAATGCGGAGTTGAAATGGGATCCGGTGCATTAGTGCTGGTATGATCGCACCCGTCAAACTAATTATTTAAAATTCATATAATCCTAGTGCGACGTACTAGCGTCTTTCCGATCCAAATGCGAACCGGCGATCTGATCGAAACCCATAGCTACGCGATGGGCAGGGCGCGATTTTCCTAAAAATCCACTCCCGAGTTGTCCTTCTTGTCAATTCCTCTCACAAGGCGGAAAAAACAAAAACGAGGGGTGCAACACGAGGACTTCCCAGGAGGTGACCCATCCTAGTACTACTCTCGCCCAAGCACGCTTAACTGCGGAGTTCTGATGGGTTCCGGTGCATTTGTGCTGGTATGATCGCACCCATCAAACCAATTATTTAAAATTCATATAATCCTAGGGCGACCTACTAGCGTATTTCCGATCCCAATGCGAACCGGCGATCTGATCGAAACCCTTGGCTACGCGCTGGGCAGGGCGCGATTTTCCTAAAAATCCACTCCCAAGTTGTCCTTCTTGTAAATTCCTCTCGCAATGCGGAAAAAACAAAAACGAGGGGTGCAACACGACGACATCCGAGGAGGTCCCCCATCCTAGTACTACTCTCGCCCAAGCAAGCTTGACTGCAGAGTTCTGATGGGATCCGGTGCATTAGTGCTGGTAAGATCGCACCCATCAAACTAATTATTTAAAATTCATATAATCCTAGGGCGACCTACATGCGTATTTCTGATCCCAATGTGAACCGGCGATCTGATCGAAACCCTTGGCTACGCGATGGGCAGGGCGCGATTTTTCGAAAAATCCACTTGTCAATTGGTCCTTCTTGTCAATTTCTCTCGCAAGGCGGAAAAAACAAAAACGAGGGGTGCACCACGAGGACTTCCCAGGAGGTCACCCATCCTAGTACTACTCTCGCCCAAGCACGGTTAACTGCGGAATTCTAATGGGATCCGGTGCATTAGTGCTGGTATGATCGCACCCATCAAACCAATTATTTAAAATTCATATAACCCTAGTGCGACCTACTAGCGTATTTCCGATCCCAATGCGAACCGGCGATCTGATCGAAACCCTTGGCTACGCGCTGGGCAGGGCGCGATTTTTCTAAAAATCCACTCCCAAGTTGTCCTTCTTGTAAATTCCTCTCGGAATGCGGAAAAAACAAAAACGAGGGGTGCAACACGACGACATCCGAGGAGGTCCCCCATCCTAGTACTACTCTCGCCCAAGCAAGCTTGACTGCAGAGTTCTGATGGGATCCGATGCATTAGTGCTGGTATGATCGCACCCATCAAACCAATTATTTAAAATTCATATAATCCTAGGGCGACCTACTAGCGTATTTCCGATCCCATTGCGAACCGGCGATCTGATCGAAACCCTTGGCTACGTGCTGGGCAGGGCGCGATTTTCCTAAAAATCCACTCCCAAGTTGTCCTTCTTGTAAATTCGCCTCGTAAGGCGGAAAAAACAAAAACGAGGGGGGTAACATGAGGACTTCCCAGGAGGTCACCCATCCTAGTACCACTCTCGCCCAAGCACGATTAAATGCGGAGTTGAAATGGGATCCGGTGCATTAGTGCTGGTATGATCGCACCCGTCAAACTAATTATTTAAAATTCATATAATCCTAGTGCGACGTACTAGCGTCTTTCCGATCCAAATGCGAACCAGCGATCTGATCGAAACCCATAGCTACGCGATGGGCAGGGCGCGATTTTTCGAAAAATCCACTTCCGAGTGGTCCTTCTTGTCAATTCCTCTCACAAGGCGGAAAAAACAAAAACGAGGGGTGCAACACGAGGACTTCCCAGGAGGTGACCCATCCTAGTACTACTCTCGCACAAGCACGCTTAACTGCGGAGTTCTGATGGGTTCCGGTGCATTTGTGCTGGTATGATCGAACCCGTCAAACCAATTATTTAAAATTCATATAATCCTAGGGCGACCTACATGCGTATTTCTGATCCCATTGCGAACCGGCGATCAGATCGAAACCCTTGGCTACGCGATGGGCAGGGCGCGATTTTTCGAAAAATCCACTTGTCAATTGGTCCTTCTTGTCAATTCCTCTCGCAAGGCGGAAAAAACAAAAACGAGGGGTGCACCACGAGGACTTCCCAGGAGGTCACCCATCCTAGTACTACTCTCGCCCAAGCACGGTTAACTGCAGAATTCTAATGGGATCCGGTGCATTTGTGCTGGTATGATCGCACCCATCAAACTAATTATTTAAAATTCATATAATCCTAGGCGATCTTCTAGCGTATTTCCAATCCCAATGCGAACCGGTGATCTGATCGAAACCCTTGGCTACGTGATGGGCAGGGCGCGATTTTCCTAAAAATCCACTCCCAAGTTGTCCTTCTTGTAAATTCCTCTCGCAAGGCGGAGAAAACAAAAACGAGGGTTGCACCACGAGGACTTCCCAGGAGGTCACCCATCCTAGTACTACTCTCGCCCAAGCACGGTTAACTGCAGAATTCTAATGGGATCCGGTGCATTAGTGCTGGGATGATCGCACCCATCAAACTAATTATTTAAAATTCTTATAATCCTAGTGCGACGTACTAGCGTCTTTCCCATGCAAATGCGAACCGGCGATCTGATCGAAAGCCATAGGTACGCGATGGGCATGGCTCGATTTTCCTAAAAATCCACTCCCGAGTGGTCCTTCTTGTCAATTCATCTCACAAGGTGGAAAAAACAAAAACGAGGGGTGCAACACGAGGACTTCCCAGGAGGTCACCCATCCTAGTACTACTCTCGCCCAAGCACGCTTAGCTGCGGAGTTCTGATGGGATCCGCTGCATTAGTGCTGGTATGATCGCAACCATCAAACCAATTATTTAAAATTCATATAATCCTAGGCGACCTACTAGCGTATTTCCGATCCCAATGCGAACCGGCGATCTGATCGAAACCCTTGGCTACGCGCTGGGCAGGGCGCGATTTTCCTAAAAATCCACTCCCAAGTTGTCCTTCTTGTAAATTCGCCTCGTATGGCGGAAAAAACAAAAACGAGGGGTGCAACATGAGGACTTCCCAGGAGGTCACCCATCCTAGTACTACTCTCGCGCAAGCAAGCTTGAATGCGGAGTTCTGATGGGATCCGGTGCATTAGTGCTGGTATGATCGCACCCATCAAACTAATTATTTCAAATTCATATAATCTTAGGGCGACCTACTAGCGTATTTCCGATCCCAATGCGAACCGGCGATCTGATCGAAACCCTTGGCTACACGATGGGCAGGGCGCGATTTTCCTAAAAATCCACTCCCGAGTTGTCCTTCTTGTCAATTCCTCTCACAAGGCGGAAAAAACAAAAACGAGGGGTGCAACACGAGGACTTCGCAGGAGGTCACCCATCCTAGTACTACTCTCTCCCAAGCACGGTAAAATGCGGAGTTCAAATGGGATCCGGTGCATTAATGCTCGTATGATCGCACCCGTCAAAGTAATTATTTAAAATTCAAATAATCCTAGTGCGACGTACTAGCGTCTTTTCGATCCAAATGCGTACCGGTGATCTGATCGAAACCCATATCTACACGATCGGCAGGGCGCGATTTTCCTAAAAATCCACTCCCGAGTTGTCCTTCTTGTCAATTCCTCTCGCAAGGCGGAAAAAACAAAAACGAGGGGTGCAACACGAGGACTTCCCAAGTGGTCACACATCCTACTACTACTCTCGCCCAAGCACGGTTAAATGTGGAGTTCAAATGGGATCCAGTGCATTAGTGCTGGTATGATCGCACCCATCAAAGTAATTATTTAAAATTCATATAATCCTAGGGCGACCTACTAGCGTATTTCCGATCCCAATGCGAACCGGCGATCTGATCGAAACCCTTGGCTACACGATGGGCAGGGCGCGATTTTCCTAAAAATCCACTCCCAAGTTGTCCTTCTTGTAAATTCCTCTCGCAAGGCGGAAAAAATAAAAACGAGGGGTGCAACACGACGACATCCGAGGAGGTCCCCCATCCGAGTACTACTCTCACCCAGGCAAGCTTGACTGTAGAGTTCTGATGGGATCCGGTGCATTAGTGCTGGTATGATCGCACCCATCAAACAAATTATTTAAAATTCATATAATCCTAGGGCGACCAACATGCGTATTTTCGATCCCAATGCGAACCGGCGATCTGATCGAAACCCTTGGCTACGCGATGGGCAGGGCGCGATTTTTCGAAAAATCCACTTCCGAGTGGTCCTTCTTGTCAATTCCTCTGCAAGGCGGAAAAAACAAAAACGAGGGGTGCAACACGAGGACTTCCCAGGAGGTGACCCATCCTAGTACTACTCTCGCCCAAGCACGCTTAACTGCGGAGTTCTGATGGGTTCCGGTGCATTTGTGCTGGTATGATCGCACCCATCAAACCAATTATTTAAAATTCATATAATCCTAGGGCGACCTACTAGCGTATTTCCGATCCCAATGCGAACCGGTGATCTGATCGAAACCCTTGGCTACGCGATGGGCAGGGCGCGATTTTCCTAAAAATCCACTCCCAAGTTGTCCTTCTTGTAAATTCCTCTCGCAATGCGGAAAAAACAAAAACGAGGGGTGCAACACGACGACATCCGAGGAGGTCCCCCATCCGAGTACTACTCTCGCCCAAGCAAGCTTGACTGCAGAGTTCTGATCGGATCCGGTGCATTAGTGCTGGTATGATCGCACCCATCAAACTAATTATTTAAAATTCATATAATCCTAGTGCGACGTACTAGCGTCTTTCCGATCCAAATGCGAACCGGCGATCTAATCGAAACCCATAGCTACGCGATGGGCAGGGCGCGATTTTCCTAAATATCCACTCCCGAGTTGTCCTTCTTGTCAATTCCTCTCACAAGGCGGAAAAAACAAAAACGAGGGGTGCAACACGAGGACTTCCCAGGAGGTGACCCATCCTAGTACTACTCTCGCCCAAGCACGCTTAACTGCGGAGTTCTGATGGGTTCCGGTGCATTTGTGCTGGTATGATCGCACCCGTCAAAGCAATTATTTAAAATTCATATAATCCTAGGGTGACCTACATGCGTATTTCTGATCCCATTGCGAACCGGCGATCTGATCGAAACCCTTGGCTACGCGATGGGCAGGGCGCGATTTTTCGAAAAATCCACTTGTCAATTGGTCCTTCTTGTCAATTCCTCTCGCAAGGCGGAAAAAACAAAAACGAGGGGTGCACCACGAGGACTTCCCAGGAGGTCACCCATCCTAGTACTACTCTCGCCCAAGCACGGTTAACTGCGGAATTCTAATGGTATCCGGTGCATTAGGGCTGGTATGATCGCACCCATCAAACTAATTATTTAAAATTCTTATAATCCTAGTGCGACGTACTAGCGTATTTCCGATCCCAATGCGAACCGGCGATCTGATCGAAACCCTTGGCTACGCGCTGGGCAGGGTGTGATTTTCCTAAAAATCCACTCCCAAGTTGTCCTTCTTGTAAATTCACCTCGTAAGGCGGAAAAAACAAAAACGAGGGGTGCAACATGAGGACTTCCCAGGAGGTCACCCATCCTAGTACTACTCTCGCCCAAGCACGGTAAAATGCGGAGTTCAAATGGGATCCAGTGCATTAGTGCTGGTATGATCGCACCCGTCAAACTAATTATTTAAAATTCATATAATCCAAGTGTGACGTACTAGCGTCTTTCCGATCCATATGCGAACCAGCGATCTGATCGAAACCAATAGCTACGCGATGGGCTGGGCGCGATTTTCCTAAGAATCCACTCCCTAGTTGTCCTTATTGTCAATGCCTCTCCTAATGCGGAAAAAACAAAAACGTGGGGTGCAACACGAGGACTTACTAGGAGGTGACCCATCCTAGTACAACTCTCGCCCAAGCACGCTTAACTGCGGAGTCTTGATGGGTTCTGGTGCAGTTGTGCTGGTATGATCGTACCCATCAAACCAATTATTTAAAATTCATATAATCCTAGGGCGACCTACTAGCGTATTTCCGATCCCAATGCGAACCGGCGATCTTATCGAAACCCATAGCTACGCGATCAGCAGGGCGCGATTTTCCCAAAAATCCACTCCCGAGTGGTCCTTATTGTCAATTCCTCTCGCAAGGCGGAAAATACAAAAACGAGGGGTGCAACACGAGGACTTCCCAGGAGGTCACCCATCCTAGTACTACTCTCGCCCAAGCACGATTAAATGCGGAGTTGAAATGGGATCCGGTGCATTAGTGCTGGTATGATCGCCCCCGTCAAACTAATTATTTAAAATTCATATAATCCTAGTGCGACGTACTAGCGTCTTTCCGATCCAAATGCGAACCGGCGATCTGATCGAAACCCATAGCTACGCGATCGGCAGGGCGCGATTTTCCTAAAAATACACTCTCGAGTTGTCCTTCTTGTCAATTCCTCTCACAAGGCGGAAAAAACAAAAACGAGGGGTGCAACACGAGGACTTCCCAGGAGGTGACCCATCCTAGTACTACTCTCGCCCAAGCACGCTTAACTGCGGAGTTCTGATGGGTTCCGGTGCATTTGTGCTGGTATGATCGCACCCATCAAACCAATTATTTAAAATTCATATAATCCTAGTGCGACCTACTAGCGTATTTCCGATCCCAATGCGAACCGGCGATCTGATCGAAACCCTTGGCTACGCGCTGGGCAGGGCGCGATTTTCCTAAAAATCCACTCCCAAGTTGTCCTTCTTGTAAATTCCTCTCGCAATGCGGAAAAAACAAAAACGAGGGGTGCAACACGACGACATCCGAGGAGGTCCCCCATCCTAGTACTACTCTCGCCCAACCAAGCTTGACTGCAGAGTTCTGATGGGATCCGGTGCATTAGTGCTGGTATGATCGCACCCATCAAACTAATTATTTAAAATTCATATAATCCTAGGGCGACCTGCATGCGTATTTCTGATCCCAATGCGAACCGGCGATCTGATCGAAACCCTTGGCTACGCGGTGGGCAGGGCGCGATTTTTCGAAAAATCGACTTCCGAGTGGTCCTTCTTGTCAATTCCTCTCGCAAGGCGGAAAAAACAAAAACGAGGGGTGCACCACGAGGACTTCCCAGGAGGTCACCCATCCTAGTACTTCTCTCGCCCAAGCACGGTTAACTGCGGAATTCTAATGGGATCCGGTGCATTAGTGCTGGTATGATCGCACCCATCAAACTAATTATTTAAAATTCATATAATCCTAGTGCGACGTACTAGCGTCTTTTCGATCCAAATGCGAACCGGCGATCTGATCGAAACCCTTGGCTACGCGCTGGGCAGGGCGCTATTTTCCAAAAAATCCACTCCCAAGTTGTCCTTCTTGTAAATTCGCCTCGTAAGACGGAAAAAACAAAAACGAGGGGTGCAACATGAGGACTTCCCAGGAGGTCACCCATCCTAGTACTACTCTCTCCCAAGCACGATTAAATGCGGAGTTGAAATGGGATCCGGTGCATTAGTGCTGGTATGTTCGCACCCGTCAAACTAATTATTTAAAATTCATACAATCCTAGTGCGACGTACTAGCGTCTTTCCGATCCAAATGCGAACCGGCGATCTGATCGAAACCCATAGCTACGCGATGGGCAGGGCGCGATTTTCCTAAAAATCCACTCCCGAGTTGTCCTTCTTGTCAATTCCTCTCACAAGGAAGAAAAAACAAAAACGAGGGGTGCAACACGAGGACTTCCCAGGAGGTGACCCATCCTAGTACTACTCTCGCCCAAGCACGCTTAACTGCGGAGTTCTGATGGGTTCCGGTGCATTTGTGCTGGTATGATCGCACCCATCAAACCAATTATTTAAAATTCATATAACCCTAGTGCGACCTACTAGCGTATTTCCGATCCCAATGCGAACCGGCGATCTGATCGAAACCCTTGGCTACGCGCTGGGCAGGGCGCGATTTTCCTAAAAATCCACTCCCAAGTTGTCCTTCTTGTAAATTCCTCTCGCAATGCGGAAAAAACAAAAAAGAGGGGTGCAACACGACGACATCCGAGGAGGTCCCCCATCCTAGTACTACTCTCGCCCAAGCAAGCTTGACTGCAGAGTTCTCATGGGATCCGGTGCATTAGTGCTGGTATGATCGCACCCATCAAACCAATTATTTAAAATTCATATAATCCTAGGGCGACCTACTAGCGTATTTCCGATCCCAATGCGAACCGGCGATCTGATCGAAACCCTTGGCAACGCGCTGGGCAGGGCGCGATTTTCCTAAAAATCCACTCCCAAGTTGTCCTTCTTGTAAATTCGTCTCGTAAGGCGGAAAAAACAAAAACGAGGCGTGCAACATGAGGACTTCCCAGGAGGTCACCCATCCTAGTACTACTCTCGCCCAAGCACGATTAAATGCGGAGTTGAAATGGGATCCGGTGCATTAATGCTGGTATGATCGCATCCGTCAAACTAATTATTTAAAGTTCATATAATCCTAGTGCGACGTACTAGCGTCTTTCCGATCCAAATGCGAACCGGCGATCTGATCGAAACCCATAGCTACGCGATCGGCAGGGCGCGATTTTCCTAAAAATCCACTCCCGAGTTGTCCTTCTTGTCAATTCCTCTCACAAGGCGGAAAAAACAAAAACGAGGGGTGCAACACGAGGACTTCCCAGGAGGTGACCCATCCTAGTACAACTCTCGCCCAAGCACGCTTAACTGCGGAGTCCTGATGGGTTCTGGTGCAGTTGTGCTGGTATGATCGTACCCATCAAACCAATTATTTAAAATTCATATAATCCTAGGGCGCCCTACTAGCGTATTTCCGATCCGAATGCGAACCGGCGATCTGATCGAAACCCTTA
>NW_023362857.1:0-247 GCF_001411555.2 Juglans regia | reverse complement strand
CAAGGTTCAACCCCATGGGAACAAGGCCATCAAGGTCCGGAAGCCACCTCAATGAAGCATGTGCGTAGCACTGGGTGCCATAACACCATCCGCCGTGCACATCTGCGTCAAAGAGGAAGCAAACAAACACACAGGCCCGGCCACCATGCGGCCAACCAAATGTAAAATGAAAAATGGAGATGCCCGTCAAACCCCATGGAAGCGAGGCCAGCATCATCCGGATACCCCCGAGAGCAACAATGTGCGT
>NW_023362856.1:0-247 GCF_001411555.2 Juglans regia | reverse complement strand
GGCTTGGCCCATGGCTTGCCCCAAGGCACGCCGCGACACACCCGTGGTGCTTTGCCTACCATGTCAAGCACACAAAGGTCCGACGAAGAACACCGTAGATCACATAAACTCTACAAAAGCAATCTTCCTTGTTGCCTCAAAAGATTGCAATACAACACTCACAACATGGCCCCCCAATGTTGCCACCCGACGTGCATGAACGGGGGCGAACACTTGTCTCGTGCTTTTGGACAATTGAAACCACCCA
>NW_023362855.1:0-247 GCF_001411555.2 Juglans regia | reverse complement strand
ATCACTTCCACATGCTATTAATTAATCAAATCCTTGTTATGACATCATTATTCAACCTTTTAAACCTTGGGAATTTGATTGGTCCAAGAAAAATTGATTTTGGGATTGATAGCATCTCAAACCCTAACCAAACCCCCTTTAAACCCCAAATTGAAGCCCACTTGGTGGGGCCCACGAAATTGGCCACCTTGGCAAAGCTTCTTGGAGAAGTTTCCTCCCCCACATGGCAGACCATCCACTGCCATTG
>NW_023362854.1:0-247 GCF_001411555.2 Juglans regia | reverse complement strand
TCAAACAAATTGAACCACACCCCAACCAAGCACAAGGCTAGCTGAGCGTGTGGAAGCATTGTGTGGTGTCGAGCCTGCCCCGCTAGGCATGGGAAATAAGAGAAGAGAAAATAGTAACAATCGGGACAGTTGTTGAGGTCTCG
Organism: Juglans regia; assembly: GCF_001411555.2. Classification (NCBI taxonomy): domain Eukaryota; kingdom Viridiplantae; phylum Streptophyta; class Magnoliopsida; order Fagales; family Juglandaceae; genus Juglans; species Juglans regia. Next base: position 104 of record NW_023362854.1, on the reverse strand, counting down.
ACCCCTTGGGAGCCAAGCCAAACCAGCAAACAACCCATCGTCGGCCGAGAGCACGCGTAGGAATCTAGTGCTAAGAAGCACCAAACACCATGCCACACTCACAC
>NW_023362853.1:0-247 GCF_001411555.2 Juglans regia | reverse complement strand
AGTCCCATTGAAAATAGTAGAAACATGATACTTACCTGGAAGATCCATTAGATATGCATTTTCATTAATTTGTTCAAAAATTTGGACTAGTCCATCCAAGCTACGGGTATATCATCAACTGGTGAAGATTTTAAATCTAAAGGAGGAAATTGATTAAGTCTATAAACAATTTCAATTGGTGAAAATTTAGTAGTGGCATGAACATTCCAATCATATGTAAACTCAATGAATGGCAAAGAATACTCCC
>NW_023362852.1:0-247 GCF_001411555.2 Juglans regia | reverse complement strand
GGGGCCTTAGGGCCCCCAGAGGCACGTGTCGTTGGTGAATTTAAAAATGTACAACCACACTTTTCTGGAATAGTCATCAATTATAGAGAGGAAATAACTTCCCCTTCAATGTGAGTTGACCCTAGCTGGACCCCAAAGGTCCGAGTGCACATAGTCCAGGGTTTGTTTTGTAGTGTGAGTGGTTGTTTTAAAGCTTACCCTTTTTGCTTTTCCAATGATGCAATCCTCACAAAAAGGTAAATTTTTC
>NW_023362850.1:0-247 GCF_001411555.2 Juglans regia | reverse complement strand
TGGACACACATAACATAATGTGTGGCACCATCGGCGTTAGTGCCTGGCGCGCTCCGGTGACCAGCTAATTAGGCCCCATTCGCAACCTGTTGACTGTACTTCGTTAACCCAGGAAATTTCACACCTATTTAGACACTCCAGCGTGAACAAAGGAGTTCCACTAGGATATTACCCCATCCTAGCGCTTAGGGTCGTGATTGACATGAATGACTTAACTGGCAGACATGACATTTCGTAACGTGACGTA
>NW_023362849.1:0-247 GCF_001411555.2 Juglans regia | reverse complement strand
TCAAGAATATTAAATAGGTGAATGAACTTGGTCTTGCCTGGGTACGTGAAATACATTGAATTTAGTCATTTAGTCATTTCTGGCTGCCTCTAGAAGTCCAAGAGTGCAAACCAAGAAGTTGGACATGCTAATCATACAAGTGGGAATGGAGCTGAATTTGTACAAGACCCTTTGTCATTTCCTAGTGGCCCAATTACAAGACTTAGAGCCAAACGTTTCAAGGAAGCACTAAATGGGCTAATCCAAG
>NW_023362846.1:0-247 GCF_001411555.2 Juglans regia | reverse complement strand
ATACAATGCTAGAAATCGGATTAAAAAGGGTTTGGAGGCCAACTTTAGGGTTTGGGAAAACCATTTAGGGTTTTGGTTTCAACCAAGCTTTTGGGGTTTCAATTGGATTCCAATCATTTAGGGTTTTTCTAGGGTTGAAACCTTCTTTGGTCTGGCACAATTTGGTTGAACAGATGAAACACAACTTTGCTTAGGTGGCATGATCTCACACCTTGATTCCTTCACAAATCTATCTAATGGTTCTTCT
>NW_023362845.1:0-247 GCF_001411555.2 Juglans regia | reverse complement strand
GTGCTCTTGGATGCGGAACATTGTGTTGGTGTGGGGGGTCTCCGGCCTCTTTATCCCAAACCGAGCGTTCTCGTTTGACACGAACGATTGTCGTGCTCGCGTCTTGATCCTATCCTCCTTCCGGAGTGGTAGGTTTACGTGCGCTGCCGGCATCGAGAATGAATGCTACCTGGTTGATCCTGCCAGTAGTCATATGCTTGTCTCAAAGATTAAGCCATGCATGTGTAAGTATGAACTAATTCAGACT
>NW_023362844.1:0-247 GCF_001411555.2 Juglans regia | reverse complement strand
TCACCTATCGATTTTTGCCTATTTTCGATTTTTTTTGATTTTTCGGATTTATTTAATCAAAAAAATTAAATAAAAAAATCCCGATGTCGAAAAATTGTGAGGCTGGCTCCTACTTCAAGATATGATTTTTCTAAGCATGCCTGCAAAAAATCTCGTCCAAATTCAAAGTATTTCGATAAAAAAGGCCTTTATGTTTCCTCGGACATTTGATGTTTCCTCCTGCCGGTTGGGATTTGGCTCTAAATGC
>NW_023362843.1:0-247 GCF_001411555.2 Juglans regia | reverse complement strand
AAATAAGAGAAGAGAAAATAGTAACAATCGGGACAGTTGTTGAGGTCTCAACCCCTTGGGAGCCAAGCCAAACCAGCAAACAACCCATCGTCGGCCGAGAGCACGCGTAGGAATCTAGTGCTAAGAAGCACCAAACACCATGACACACTCACACCTCAAGGATGCCATGCACGAGGATCGAACCCCCACGAAGATCAACGCATCAAGAAGGAAACCGTATCAAGGTTCAACCCCATGGGAACAAGGC
>NW_023362842.1:0-247 GCF_001411555.2 Juglans regia | reverse complement strand
CCCATGGCTCCCCATGGCTTGGCCCATGGCTTGCCCCAAGGCACGCCGCGACACACCCGTGGTGCTTTGCCTACCATGTCAAGCACACAAAGGTCCGACGAAGATCACCGTAGATCACACAAACTCTACAAAAGCAATCTTCCTTGTTGCCTCAAAAGATTGCAATACAACACTCACAACATGGCCCCCCAATGTTGCCACCCGACGTGCATGAACGGGGGCGAACACTTGTCTCGTGCTTTTGGAC
>NW_023362841.1:0-247 GCF_001411555.2 Juglans regia | reverse complement strand
AAAAAAAAAAAACAAAATTATTTTTTTAAATTTCAAAACAAAAATAATATTAAAAAAAATATATTAAAAATATTTTAACTTTATAATTCCCAAGTACTCCTTTCATTTGCTTAATCATATTTGTATGCAGGTCTGTGGCGGTATTTACAATCTCTGCCAACTCTTTTCAACGGGGTTTGTGTGATGTCTCCAACAGAAAAGACATTTATTGGCACAAGCCAAACTAGGGGTTGCCTCCATGCACCTG
>NW_023362840.1:0-247 GCF_001411555.2 Juglans regia | reverse complement strand
AATATTAATGTTATGATATCAATAATAAAAATATAAAAATATTAAACCACACATTATCCACGTGGCATTATTTGATATGTAATATTCAAACTTTAAAATTTTTCATTCAAATCAAATTTTGTCATATAGATAATGTGTGGTATAAAAAGTTTCAAATAGAATTATTCATCAATAATTATACCTTTATGTCCTTTTTTGTCTCCATAAAAAAAAAAAAAAAAAAAATTAAATTTTTACCTGGCAAAAT
>NW_023362839.1:0-247 GCF_001411555.2 Juglans regia | reverse complement strand
ATGACTTGAACGTGAAATACATGAACTTGAAATCTTATTCAATAGACTTAATCATTAAAGTGACCATATGGATGCTACACAGGTCCCCTTGAGCCGTGTGTCCCTGCCGATTACCGCATCACATCACAGGTTTCTATACCAGATGTGAGTGCGTTAATACGTACTCCACAGTTGTTGTGGCTCCACGTATTCTACGTGTCACAATTGTTGTGTCTCACGTAGTGTATGCTCCACAGTTGTTGTGGCC
>NW_023362838.1:0-7500 GCF_001411555.2 Juglans regia | reverse complement strand
CTCCAAGAACAATATATAGAATACTATTGCTCTCGAATGAACTAAAATGACACAAGGATCAAATGAACAATCAAACCTTGATTCACGTATTGCACAAGGAATGATTAAGCTACATAAAATGATAAATCAATTTGGGATTCACGGATTGCACCCAAATTGCCCAAGTGCTCATGCACCGAAGATGATCTCTCAAACAATGTTCTCTCTCTAGAGTTTTGCCAAAAGATGGAAATGAAATGACTAGGGGTCCTATTTATAGGTTACAACTTGGAAACCCTAAAATGGTCCCTTCAAAGTAAATAACAAATAATCAAAGGACTAAATAAGTAAAACAATTAAAAGGGAGCCATGGACTAAACCATGGTGTGACATGCACGGACCCAAGGTGGGTTAAGTGGTTGCATGTTGGTTGGTTGGTCCATGGCTAAGTGTTGGTTCGGCATGGCCCATGTGGTTGGCTTGGGCGTTGGCTGCATGGCTAAATGTTGGTTCGGCATGGCCCACGGGGGTGCCGTGGGCGTTGGCTGCATGGCACGGGCTGGAGCCGTGCGCTGGATGGCACGCCTGGATGGCATGCCACTGACCTGCTCCGCATGGCACGGGCTGGAGCCGTGCGCTGGATGGCACGCCATGGGGCGTGCCACTAGCCTCGCTGGTGTGCTGCAGGATGGGCGTGGGCGTGCTGGCATGGGCGGCAGGAGGACCCAAGGCTGTGCGGGTGTGCGGCATGGTCAGCCTGGTCGTGTGCGCGCGCGCGCGGACTGGCTGGTCTGTGTGGCGCATGGGCGTGTGCAGGGCCCTGCGGCCCACTGGTGTGCGCACGGGCCTGCGCACTGCGAAGTGCCTGGGCGTGCGGCCCGCTGGGGCGCCTGGTGCTGCGCGCATGTGCGCGCGGGCCTGTGCTGCGCGCCTGCGCGCGCTGGCCTGTGCTGCGTGCTTGTGCGCGCTGGCTTGTGCTGCGCGCGCTGCCGTGTGTTTGCTAGCCTCGCTAGCCCGCATGCTGTGGAGGCATGGTTGTGGGTTAACCACGGTGCTAGTACCCACCATGGTTAGGGTTTGTGCTGCTCTCCTTGAGGCCACTCGACGTGGGGGTCTAACAATCCCCCTCTCTTTAAGTATATCCTTGCCCTCAAGGATAAATTGAGGAAACCTTGCCCTTATGTCATCGTAGTCCTCCCAAGTAGCTTCTTCCTTTGGAGCTTTACCCCACCTTATCAAGACTTGCCACACACTTTTTCTCATGGTCCCTCTTGAAACCACCCTATAGTTGAGAGCTTCCCTTGGTTGTAAAAGCATTCGGCCTTCATCATCAAACCTAGGTAGCTCATCCACAATGAGGCTCGGGTCCCCAATTCTCTTTTTTAACACGGTTACATGGAACACCGGATGAAGTTTGGAACTTGGAGGAAGCTCCAATCTATAAGCTACCTCTCCCAACCTCTCAAGTACCTTGAAAGGCCCATAGTACTTCTTGGCCAACTTCAAATTAAGCTTTTTCCTCAATGTTCTTTGGCCAAAAGGTTGAAGCTTCAAATACACATAGTCCCCTACTTCAAAGGAAACCATTCTTCTACCCTCATCGTAATACTTCCTCATTCTTTGTTGAGCCTTGGCAAGCTCCTTCTTCACCTTCACTAGGATCTCATCCCTAGTTACCAACTCCTTTTCGACTTCTTCATTCTTGGCCGTGCCCTTTTCATAATTTACCAACATAGGTGGTGCCCTCCCATAAACAACCTCAAAAGGACTTCTTTGGATGGATGCGTGGAAAGAAGTATTGTACCAATATTCGGCCCAAGACAAGTACTCACCCCACTTTTTTTGTTCCTCATGGCAAAAACACCTTAAATATTGCTCAAGTGTTCTATTGACAACCTCCGTTTGCCCATCGGTTTGTGGGTGGTAAGATGAACTTGCCTTCAACTTGCTACCTTGTAGCTCAAATAATTCCTTCCAAAAGGAACTCATGAAGACCCTATCTCTATCCGAGATAATACTCTTGGGAAACCCATGGAGCTTCACCACGTGATCAATAAAGGCTTTGGCCACACTCTTGGCCGAATATGGGTGGGTAAGAGAAATAAAATGGCTATACTTGCTTAGCCTATCAACCACCACAAAAATTACCTCAAACCCGCCACTACTAGGTAACCCTTCGATGAAATCCATACTCAAATCCTCCCAAATTAAGTTTGGAATAGGCAAGGGTTGCAACAAACCGGTTGGTGGCCTTGTCTCATACTTAGACTTTTGGCATACATCACACTCGGCCACAAGTGTCTTCACGGCTTTCTTCAATCCTTCCCAATAGAAAAAATGCTTAATTCTTATGTAGGTTCTCAACCACCCGGAGTGACCTCCCTCTTTACTATTGTGGAAGTGATCAAGAACCTCCCTTCTCAAATTCGGTACATTAGGGACATACACATAGTTCTTGTAGTAGATTAGGTCATCTTTCAACTTGAAGCCGATTACCCCATCACCTTGAGCTTCTAAAAGCTCTACAATCTCAATGGCCCTCGCATCAAGCTTGGTTGCCTCACGGATCTTGTCCCATATCCTCCATTCGGCCCCACTCAAGGCCATCAAACTATCATCATTCTCTTCATATACTTGCCATAATGTTGAGCTCCCTTCTTTTCTACTAAGTGCATCCGCAACTTTGTTCTCTTTTCCGGGTTGGTATACAATGTCATACTCAAATCCCAACAACTTGACAAGAAACTTTTGTTGTTCCGGGGTTACTATTTTTTGTTGCAACAAGTGTCTCAAAGCTTGTTGGTCCGTGACTATAGTGAACTTCCTCCCCAATAAATATGGCCTCCATACCTTCACGGCATGAACAACCGCAAGCATCTCTCTTGCATAAGTGCTCCACGCTTTCTTCATAGGTCCAAGGGCTTTGGAGATAAAAGCTATTGGCCTCTTCTCTTGGACCAAAACAGCCCCTATTCCATCCCCACTTGCATCGGTGTAAACCTCAAAGACCTTCTCAAAATTAGGTAGGGCTAATACGGGAGTAGTGGTCATGGCTCTCTTCAATTCCTCAAAAGCATTCCTTGCCCCTTGGTTCCATGCAAAATTATCCTTCTTCAACAAGGAAGTGAGTGGCTTAGCAATAAGCCCATAGTTCTTCACAAACCGCCTATAGTAGCCGGTTAGTCCCAAAAATCCTCTCAAGGCCGAGACATCATTGGGTAATGGCCAATCAACCATGGCTTCTATCTTCCTTTGGTCCACCTTGACCCCTTCACCCGAAATGAAATGCCCCAAATATTCGAGCTCCTTTTCCATGAAAGCACATTTGGATGCTTTGATGAAAAAATGATGCTCCTCAAGAATTTTCATCACTATCTTCAATTGGGACTTGTGGTCTTCAATGTTCTTGGAGTATACCAAGATATCATCAAAGAAAACCAAAACAAACTTCCTCAATAAGGGCTTGAAAATGGTATTCATGGCGGCTTGGAATGTGGAAGGTGCATTACACAATCCAAACGGCATCACAAGGTATTCATAGTGCCCATTATGCGTTCTAAAGGCCGTCTTGTGCACATCTCTTTCTTTCATACGGATTTGGTGGTATCCCGCCCTCAAGTCAAGTTTAGAAAAGATGCTAGCCCCGTGCAACTCATCTAACATCTCATCAACGGTAGGTATGGGGAACCTATCCTTGATGGTGGCCTCGTTCAAAGCCCTATAATCCGTGCAAAATCTCCAAGTACCATCCTTCTTCCTTACCAATAAGACCGGTGAGGAAAAAGGACTATTGCTAGGCCTTATCAAGCCTCCTTTCAACATTTCTTCCACTTGCCTTTCTATCTCTTCTTTTTGGAAATAAGCATACCGGTATGGGGGAACATTCACCGGTTTGCCCTCATTCTCCAAGGCAATGGAGTGATCAAAGACTCTAGAAGGTGGCAAGGTAGTTGGCACCTCTAGAACTCCCTTGTGGTCCTTCAAAACTTCTTGGACCTCCACGGGCAGCAATGACATGTCATCCCTCTTGCTCCCGTCTTCATTTTTCTCAATCTTCAAAAGTGTCTCTTGCTTTGCTAGAATAATGGCAAAGCAACTAGCTCCACCTTTACATAATTTTTCAAACATCAAGGCCTCACAAGACCTCACCTCCTTGGAGGTCAAAGCTGTCCATAACTTCTTTTTGGACCCAATCCGAAATTCCATAGTCATCTTCTCATAGTCATTAACAACTTTGCCAATGCCTTTGAGCCATGCATTACCCAAAACTACATCAAGTCCCACTAGTGACAAAATGTGCAAGTCCGCCATGATTCTAACTCCTTGAACATTCATCTTAACCTCTTTCACAAGGCCCTCACACCTCAACTTGTCCCCATTAGCCACTTTAACATCAAAAGGCTCAATGGTGCTCGGTTTCAACCCAACTTTGGTGACTATGTTGGCGTTGATGAAGTTATGCGTTGAGCCACTATCCACCAACAAGGTGACTTCAAATTTCCCAATCCATGCCATAACTCTCATGGAAGTGGGTCTTTGGATTCCGGACATAGCATTGAGTGATAGCTCGGCTTCTTCTTCTTCCTCCTTGGTTTCATTCTCTTCTTGCTCGGATTCATCTTGTGAGGACTCTTCATCCTCCTCTTCTTCAATCATCAAGTAAGCTTTACCCGATCTACATGCATGTTCCTTGCTCCATTTCTCTCCACATTTGAAACAAAGGCCCTTTTTTATTCTTTCTTGGACTTCCTCCCTTGACAACTTTTTAATTTCATAAGGCTTTGGTTTGGAACTACCCCCTTCCACTTCTTTTCCTTTCCAAGGAGTTTTGGTTTGCAAAGGTTTAGAAAATTTGCTCCCCACTTCCTTGGAATGGCGTTTCTCCATATGGGTGCTTTCTTCCAACACTTCGGCCATTCGCATTACCTCTTGTAATCTTGTGGGTTGCTTCAATTTTATTTCCTTGGCAAGCCAAGGCTTCAAACCGTCTACAAAAGTTCCAATCAAGGCTTCTTCGGTCCAACCCCTCACCATAGTTTGGAGTTGCCGAAACTCATCTATGTAATGGTGCACCTTTCCTTCTTGTTTCAACTTGGCCAATTGTCCATGGTGATTGACAATTGGTGATGGCCCAAATTGCATCAAGAACTCTTTTTCAAAGGCCGTCCACCCAAGTCGTCTCCTTTCTTGGTCATATTGGTCGCGTAGCCAACGCCACCACTTGCTTGCTCTCCCTTCAAGATGAAAACATGCTGTCGACACCCTCTCATCTCTTGGTACTTCATAGACACGGAAATAGTGGTCCACTTTGTCCAACCACTCATATGGATCCCCCCCATTGAACTTGGGGAAATCCACCTTTGGTCTCCTTGGTCCCCGGTCATGTGCCCGGTTTCCAACTCTATGGTCGTAGTGGTCTTCTTCATGTCTTTCATCTCTATGGCCCCTTTCTCGTTCACGGTTGTGACGTCTCCTATGGCCATGATCATCATGTCCATTACGCCCTCCATGGCCTAAGTCATACTCGGCCTCATTTTGTTCTTCATGTCTTGGGACCTCATATCTCACGTCTTGAGTTTCCCTTACTATACTCGGGCTCCTTGAGTGGTGGGTATCATTCCGAACCCATCTCTCCACGGCTATGTGGTCATTTTCCACTCTTCCCCCTCTTCTATACCCTTCTCTTGGGGGTTCATGTCTAGGCTCACGCACGGATCCGGATATGCTTGTTTCCACTCCTTCCACAAAGGCATCATGCCTTTGTCCATCCACCTCTTGTCGGGAAGCTTGGCCTTCCACAATCCTCCTCTCGATTCTTTCGATGTTCTCGTGAGTCTCCCTTCTCAAAGCCTCCGTGGCCCTTCGATGTTCCTCACTTTCTCGGTTGGTGGCATTCATGGCCATTCTAAGCTCGGCCATTGTAGTATTGACATCACTCAAAATGTCTAATACTCTTGTGTTGTGATCTTCAAGTCTCTCTATACGTTCCCGATTGGAACCCGCCACCATCTCGGTCTCTTGATGGCTTGTGGCCATGTTGCTTGCAAACTAGCTTCTTTGAACACTTGCAAACTGACTTGCGACTGAAAATTCTGGTTGAGGGAGTTTCGGACAGCAACTTGTACTCTTCAATGGCGATAGGAAGGGCTCTCAAGTCCAACCTTGAGTTGGCCACCTAAAAAGATGGACAACCCCTCTTGCACAAGCTCTTGTCCGACCTTGGATCCTCCACCTTCAAGGGTGGTCGATCCCTTCAAGAACTCTACTCCGTCCTCTACCTCAACCCCCAAACTCCAATGTTCAACAATTCACAAACAACAAATAATGGGATCCAACGAGGGTCTCCCCCAACAAATTCACAAAGTTTGGGTTAACGCGTCGTTTACCTCGTGGAGAAGTGAGCACTTCTCAAAAATCACCAAGCAAGATACCTCTCAATGAAAGCACCATAAATGTTAGGGACCCCGGTCTAGTCCCTAAACACTTGCCTTGCTAAGCCAATAGTAACCTTGAGATGACCGAGTCCAAGTCCTTCTCTTGCTTGGTCCACGTCCAATGTAGGTCAAGATGACCAATGTGTCAATGGGAGAAGATGTATTTCGGCTAGAATTGGTAAATGATATTAAGATTGGATGATGTAAGTGTAGGGTTGGATGATGGGTGATGCACGAGCATGAGGTATGGTAGGGTTTCCCGAATTGGCAAAAGGGTAATGGCGGCTAGGGTTTATCAAATTAGGAAGGTAGTTGGCGGCTAGGGTTAGCTCAATATGGGATGTAGGTGTGGTGGCTAGGGTTGCCGAAATAGGGTAGTATGGGATTTAGGAAAGTTTCCTAATGATGATGGATGCAAAAGGAATGTTGGGTGGCGGCTAGGCAAGTCCCAATAAGGCAATAGTTGGCCGAATGGGAATTGACCTACCAAGTGATGCAATTCGGCTATGACAACCAAAAGGGTTAGGGCAACTTATGGAAAGTTGACTAACACTTGTTATAGTCGAAATGATGATTCACACGGATTGAGAGACCAAAAATAATGAAGAACTTCAAGAACAAATGTGGAACTCCAAGAACAATATATAGAATACTATTGCTCTCGAATGAACTAAAATGACACAAGGATCAAATGAACAATCAAACCTTGATTCACGTATTGCACAAGGAATGATTAAGCTACATAAAATGATAAATCAATTTGGGATTCACGGATTGCACCCAAATTGCCCAAGTGCTCATGCACCGAAGATGATCTCTCAAACAATGTTCTCTCTCTAGAGTTTTGCCAAAAGATGGAAATGAAATGACTAGGGGTCCTATTTATAGGTTACAACTTGGAAACCCTAAAATGGTCCCTTCAAAGTAAATAACAAATAATCAAAGGACTAAATAAGTAAAACAATTAAAAGGGAGCCATGGACTAAACCATGGTGTGACATGCACGGACCCAAGGTGGGTTAAGTGGTTGCATGTTGGTTGGTTGGTCCATGGCTAAGTGTTGGTTCGGCATGGCCCATGTGGTTGG
>NW_023362837.1:0-247 GCF_001411555.2 Juglans regia | reverse complement strand
CCAAACCGAGCGTTCTCGTTTGACACGAACGATTGTCGTGCTCGCGTCTTGATCCTATCCTCCTTCCGGAGTGGTAGGTTTACGTGCGGTGCCGGCATCGAGAATGAATGCTACCTGGTTGATCCTGCCAGTAGTCATATGCCTGTCTCAAAGATTAAGCCATGCATGTGTAAGTATGAACTAATTCAGACTGTGAAACTGCGAATGGCTCATTAAATCAGTTATAGTTTGTTTGATGGTATCTGCT
>NW_023362836.1:0-247 GCF_001411555.2 Juglans regia | reverse complement strand
GTGTTTAATCACTTGATTAAATCACTTCCACATGCTATTAATCCTTCAAATTTGTGTTAGAACATCATTATCCAACCTTGTTAACCTTGAAAAATTGTTTGGGCCAAGTGATATTGGATTTGGGCTTGATAGCAACCCAAACCCTCTTTAAACCCCAAATTTTAGGCCCATTCGGTTTAGGCCCTTTAAGGCCCACGAATTTGGTCACCATAGGATTGCTTCATGGCTAAGTTTTGTACCCCCACTT
>NW_023362835.1:0-247 GCF_001411555.2 Juglans regia | reverse complement strand
TTTTTTATTATATTTTGTGTTGAAGTTTGAAAAAATTATAATGATTAGATGAGATAAGATGATTAATTTGTGTAACCAAACCAATCCTTAATAAGCTGTCAGATGCTTAAAAAATGTTAAAAAAAACAACAAAATAAATATATTTTAAACAAAAATTTTAGTTTTTTTTTAAATAATTAAAACACGGAATACAAAAAAAAAAAAAAAAAAAAAAAAAAAAAAAAAAAAAAAAAAAAAAAAAAAAAAA
>NW_023362833.1:0-247 GCF_001411555.2 Juglans regia | reverse complement strand
CACCGCAACAAAACGGTGTGGCAGAACGAATGAATCGTAATTTACTAGAGAAAGTACGGTGCATGTTACTGGATGCTGGATTCAGTAAACAATTTTGGGCTGAAACTGTGACGTATGCATGCCACCTCATCAACCGATTACCTGCAGCTGCCAATGGCGGGAAGACACCCCTTGAAATGTGGAAAGGGACACATGCTACTGATTATGACTCTTTACATATTTTTTGATGCCCAGCTTACTATCATGC
>NW_023362832.1:0-247 GCF_001411555.2 Juglans regia | reverse complement strand
TTGATTTGGGTGACATTTGTTGGACATAATGAAAATTAAACAAGATATGATTGAAAATATGAGGACAAATAAAAAGGGATTATTAGAAAACTGAAAATTATATATATAGAGTGGATTGGATCGTAATTAACTCTTCATACGTTCAACCTCAGCCAGTGAGTGCCATTTTTGTTCTAACCACAACTGAAGATAAGCAGCAGCATTAAGATTCAAATACTCAAATAATCTCCAAAACAAGGGCAATCAT
>NW_023362831.1:0-247 GCF_001411555.2 Juglans regia | reverse complement strand
GGTAAAAAAGAAAACCTCACACACTCCCTTACGTGTTTCAACTCGAATAATGACACTCTACTCGTGTTTCACTCTTAATGGCTTTTTCCCGATAATAGTCTCACCCTCTCTTGCCTTTTACCTCAATAGTTTTTCCACTCAAGTTCTTTCAGAACTAAATGAACTCAATCAAGACAAAGCAACCTTGTTTTATCCCAACTAGTAATTAGATTCAGGAAACAAGAACAAGAGAAACATGAAGGAATAA
>NW_023362830.1:0-247 GCF_001411555.2 Juglans regia | reverse complement strand
CTCACATGTCTTATTTCTTTTGAACTATGTTTTTGGGAAGGCCTTGTATTTTGACCAAGGGCTTATTTGGAAAATTACATTTTAGGAACTAGGGTTTCATCAATTTACTGTTGGGGTTACTGTAGCCGCGCGTACTGTAGCTTCTACTGTTCATCAAGGGTAATTTTGGGTAAAAGGGGCATTATTTTGGCTAGGGTTTTGATTAGGTTTGGCTTTAAAAACTCTTTGTAGCCTCATTTGAGATTTA
>NW_023362829.1:0-247 GCF_001411555.2 Juglans regia | reverse complement strand
CCTTCATTTCTTCAAGAGTCGGTGTACGGGGTTTTACTTTAAAAAGGGCTTTCTCGCCGTAAAACGTTTCCCCCGTCAGTGCCTTCATTTCTTAAAGAGCCCGTGCTCTTGTGCTCTTGTGCATACATGTGCGTTCGTGCGTTCGTGCGTACATCCATTCTTTCTTATCACTTTCATAGGCCAGTACACACAATTATGCCCCGTGTGTTTGGGGTTAGCGGTCTTCCTTTGGACCCGGATTCCGCCC
>NW_023362828.1:0-247 GCF_001411555.2 Juglans regia | reverse complement strand
TATATATATATATAATAGTTATAAATATTATAGTAATGTTATTTTTTATTTATATATTATAGTGATTTTATTTTTAATTTATATATAATAGTGATAAATATTATAGTAGTTTATTTTTTATTTATATATAATAGAGATTTTATTTTTTTATTTATATATTTTAGTGATTTTATTTTTTATTTATATATAATAGAGATAAATATTATAATGATTTTATTTTTTATTTATATATTATAGTGATTTTATT
>NW_023362826.1:0-247 GCF_001411555.2 Juglans regia | reverse complement strand
AGATACCATCAAACAAACTATAACTGATTTAATGAGCCATTCGCAGTTTCACAGTCTGAATTAGTTCATACTTACACATGCATGGCTTAATCTTTGAGACAAGCATATGACTACTGGCAGGATCAACCAGGTAGCATTCATTCTCTATGCCGGCACCGCACGTAAACCTACCACTCCGGAAGGAGGATAGGATCAAGACGCGAGCACGACAATCGTTCGTGTCAAACGAGAACGCTCGGTTTGGGAT
>NW_023362825.1:0-247 GCF_001411555.2 Juglans regia | reverse complement strand
TGGTCCGAAATTTTTATGGAGTACTGTTAACATGTGTATATGATTATTGGTTGAGGATTTGTTGCATGATTAAAAGTTTTGGTGAAATATTTTCTTAGGTCTAGGAACTTAGAAACTGGAAGAGGAAAAACAATTTCTGTTTTGAGAAAGTTTAAATCTTTTATGGTTTAATCTTATTCCAATGGCTTTGATATTTTTATTGGAAGATCCTAAGCATCTTATATACATGTTAGAATGTTATTTTGAA
>NW_023362824.1:0-247 GCF_001411555.2 Juglans regia | reverse complement strand
GAAGTTGTCCACGTGTTACCATGCAAGCCTTCGAGTTTACGTTGGTTGTCATGGACCATGTGGGCGTTCTCGTGCTCTTGGATGCGGAACATTGTGTTGGTGAGGGGGGTCTCCGGCCTCTTTATCCCAAACCGAGCGTTCTCGTTTGACACGAACGATTGTCGTGCTCGCGTCTTGATCCTATCCTCCTTCCGGAGTGGTAGGTTTACGTGCGGTGCCGGCATCGAGAATGAATGCTACCTGGTTG
>NW_023362822.1:0-247 GCF_001411555.2 Juglans regia | reverse complement strand
ACGTGCAACAAACCCCGACTTCTGGAAGGGATGCATTTATTAGATAAAAGGTCGACGCGGGCTTTGCCCGTTGCTCTGATGATTCATGATAACTCGACGGATCGCACGGCCATCGTGCCGGCGACGCATCATTCAAATTTCTACCCTATCAACTTTCGATTGTAGGATAGAGGCCTACAATGGTGGTGACGGGTAACGGAGAATTAGGGTTCGATTCCGGAGAGGGAGCCTGAGAAACGGCTACCAC
>NW_023362820.1:0-247 GCF_001411555.2 Juglans regia | reverse complement strand
CAATCTTCCTTGTTGCCTCAAAAGATTGCAATACAACACTCACAACATGGCCCCCCAATGTTGCCACCCGACGTGCATGAACGGGGGCGAACACTTGTCTCGTGCTTTTGGACAATTGAAACCACCCAAATTGGTTTCCTAAGTTCATTCCAATACATCTTGGATGTGTTCCAAGCATCACCTATCGATTTTTGCCTATTTTCGATTTTTTTTGATTTTTCGGATTTATTTAATCAAAAAAATTAAA
>NW_023362819.1:0-247 GCF_001411555.2 Juglans regia | reverse complement strand
CACTCACACGCCGTTACGTCCGCCAGACCACAACATCAAACAAATTGAACCACACCCCAACCAAGCACAAGGCTAGCTGAGCGTGTGGAAGCATTGTGTGGTGTCGAGCCTGCCCCGCTAGGCATGGGAAATAAGAGAAGAGCAAATAGTAACAATCGGGACAGTTGTTGAGGTCTCAACCCCTTGGGAGCCAAGCCAAACCAGCAAACAACCCATCGTCGGCCGAGAGCACGCGTAGGAATCTAGT
>NW_023362818.1:0-247 GCF_001411555.2 Juglans regia | reverse complement strand
CAGAGCAACGGGCAAAGCCCGCGTCGACCTTTTATCTAATAAATGCATCCCTTCCAGAAGTCGGGGTTTGTTGCACGTATTAGCTCTAGAATTACTACGGTTATTCGAGTAGCAGATACCATCAAACAAACTATAACTGATTTAATGAGCCATTCGCAGTTTCACAGTCTGAATTAGTTCATACTTACACATGCATGGCTTAATCTTTGAGACAAGCATATGACTACTGGCAGGATCAACCAGGTAG
>NW_023362817.1:0-628 GCF_001411555.2 Juglans regia | reverse complement strand
ATTGTTAGAGAAACCAACTGGATTGCCATTTACCAAAACTGAGAACCTTATTGTGGAGATGCAATACCTAATCCATAAGCACCATCGTTCCCCAAATTCATACCTCCCAAGAAAGTATAGTAGGAATAGGGGTGTAAACTCAAACCGGAAAACCGGACCGGACCGGTTTTACCGGTTTTGAACCGGTCCGGTCCAGAACCGGTTTTTAAAACTTAAAAACCGGTTCCGGACCGATTCTGGTTCCGAGATTTTTTGGACCGGACCGGAACCGGTTGATTAAAAAAAATAAAAAATAATATTTTTATATATAAGTTTTATACAAAATATTTTATATATATTAAATATTAATATATATAAGTTTTATATATAATGTATAATTATAAATTTTTATGTGAAATTTTATATATAACATATATATTCATATATGAAATAATTTCTTATTATAATTTATAAATTATTACATAAAATGTTAATAATAAATCACTAAAAGTTTATAACTAATACTAATATATAACTTATAACTATACCAATAGTCTAATATTAATACTATTATATAGTCTAATATATTAATAAAAGTATAAAACAGTTTTTTTTAAATCAAAATTTTTTTTTTATAAAAAAATTTTTA
>NW_023362816.1:0-247 GCF_001411555.2 Juglans regia | reverse complement strand
CGTTTGACACGAACGATTGTCGTGCTCGCGTCTTGATCCTATCCTCCTTCCGGAGTGGTAGGTTTACGTGCGGTGCCGGCATCGAGAATGAATGCTACCTGGTTCATCCTGCCAGTAGTCATATGCTTGTCTCAAAGATTAAGCCATGCATGTGTAAGTATGAACTAATTCAGACTGTGAAACTGCGAATGGCTCATTAAATCAGTTATAGTTTGTTTGATGGTATCTGCTACTCGGATAACCGTAG
>NW_023362815.1:0-247 GCF_001411555.2 Juglans regia | reverse complement strand
ATGTATATAAGATGCTTAGGATCTTCCAATAAAAATATCAAAGCCATTGGAATAAGATTAAACCATAAAAGATTTAAACTTTCTCAAAACAGAAACAGTTTTTCCTCTTCCAGTTTCTAAGTTTCTAGACCTAAGAAAATATTTCACCAAAACTTTTAATCATGCAACAAATCCTCAACCAATAATCATATACACATGTTAACAGTACTCCATAAAAATTTCGGACCAAGATCTATTCATTAGCTTG
>NW_023362814.1:0-247 GCF_001411555.2 Juglans regia | reverse complement strand
TATTTAATCAAAAAAATTAAATAAAAAAATCCCGATGTCGAAAAATTGTGAGGCTTGCTCCTACTTCAAGATATGATTTTTCTAAGCATGCCTGCAAAAAATCTCGTCCAAATTCAAAGTATTTCGATAAAAAAGGCCTTTACGTTTCCTCGGACATTTGATGTTTCCTCCTGCCGGTTGGGATTTGGCTCTAAATGCTCTTTAGGGGGGGCATGCAAGCCCCAACATGGTCAGCCAGGAGGGCTGA
>NW_023362811.1:0-247 GCF_001411555.2 Juglans regia | reverse complement strand
TTACACATAATTTATTCTGTCATGAATTATTCATCTGTTACACAAGATATTCTGTCACGTATTGCTATACATGCTATACATTGCAAGTATGTCATGTTAAGTTAAGTATGCCATCTGTTACATGTATTTCTTGTCATGTAATTTTCATTGTCACATGTTACGCCACGTTAAGAAATGTTGTCTGTTATATGGTATGCCATGTTACGAAATGTTGCATGTTACATGTATGACATGTTATGAAATGTTC
>NW_023362810.1:0-247 GCF_001411555.2 Juglans regia | reverse complement strand
TTCAACGGGTCTAGATTTTAATATAATCTAGGTTCTTGAAACGAGTTCTTATCGGGTCTAGATTCTCCATCCTTGACTTGATTTTGGCTTTCTTGGGGAGTTTTCAAATTGATTGTGGGTTCAAGGGAATTCATTCCCACGGGTTCATATCAGCCGCGCTACAGTAACTCGGCTACAGTAACCCTAACCCTAGTTCAATAAAATAATAACTTTCCCAACATGCCCTTGCATAGGCCCCCTTAAGTGC
>NW_023362809.1:0-247 GCF_001411555.2 Juglans regia | reverse complement strand
TGATTTTATTTTTTATTTATATTTAATAGTGATAAATATTATAGTAATTTTATTTTTTATTTATTATATATTATAGTGATTTTATTTTTTATTTATATATTATAGCGATTTTATTTTTTATTTATATATTATAGTTATTTTATTTTTTTATTTATATATTATAGTGATTTTATTTTTTATTTATATATTTTAGTGATTTTATTTTTTATTTATATATAATAGTGATTTTATTTTTTATTTATATATT
>NW_023362808.1:0-247 GCF_001411555.2 Juglans regia | reverse complement strand
TACCATGCAAGCCTTCGAGTTTACGTTGGTTGTCATGGACCATGTGGGCGTTCTCGTGCTCTTGGATGCGGAACATTGTGTTGGTGTGGGGGGTCTCCGGCCTCCTTATCCCAAACCGAGCGTTCTCGTTTGACACGAACGATTGTCGTGCTCGCGTCTTGATCCTATCCTCCTTCCGGAGTGGTAGGTTTACGTGCGGTGCCGGCATCGAGAATGAATGCTACCTGGTTGATCCTGCCAGTAGTCA
>NW_023362807.1:0-247 GCF_001411555.2 Juglans regia | reverse complement strand
AACGCATCAAGAAGGAAACCGTATCAAGGTTCAACCCCATGGGAACAAGGCCATCAAGGTCCGGAAGCCACCTCAATGAAGCATGTGCGTAGCACTGGGTGCCACAACACCATCCGCCGTGCACATCTACGTCAAAGAGGAAGCAAACAAACACACAGGCCCGGCCACCATGCGGCCAACCAAATGTAAAATGAAAAATGGAGATGCCCGTCAAACCCCATGGAAGCGAGGCCAGCATCATCCGGAT
>NW_023362806.1:2500-5450 GCF_001411555.2 Juglans regia | reverse complement strand
GTCGTTGGTGAAGCCCTCGCGGCGGATGAGCCGTGCGGGCCGCCTTGAAGTACAATTCCCACCGAGCGGCGGGTAGAATCCTTTGCAGACGACTTAAATACGCGACGGGGTATTGTAAGTGGCAGAGTGGTCTTGCTGCCACGATCCACTGAGATTCAGCCCTGTGTCGCTTCGATTCGTCCCTCCCCCTCAAACCACATCACCTTCCACTATTTCCTGGCCGAGGTTACCAACAAGGACTTGTCCAAAATCGGTGCACGACGTGCTCCCGCAAAGGGTGTTGGTCGAGTAAGACAGCAGGACGGTGCCCACGGGCCATGCCTTGACAGCCCCGCTCGCACGCCCCATGGCTTGCCTTGACAGCCTGCATTGCCTTGGCACTACTGAAAGCCCCATGGTTGCCTTGACAGCCCCTGCAGGCCCTGCATGGTCCGCTCTGATACCTCGGCCGGAAGCCCTCCATATTTTGCCTTTGAGCACTCCTCAGTGGCCCCCATGGCTCTGCCTTTGACGCCCCATGAGCTTGCCTGCAAACTCAGGCAAGTCTCCATGGCTCTGACTCTGACGTGCCTCCCATGGCATGCCTTATGCCTGGCAAGCCCCATGGCATGCCTTTGGCAGCCTGGGCCAAGACGCCCCATGGCTTGCCTTGACAGCCCCGTGGCTTGCCTTGGCAGCCCCGCTGGAAGCCCCATGGCTTGCCTTTGCAGCCCCGTGGCAAGCCCCATGGCCTGCCTTGACAGCCCCGCTGGAAGCCCCATGGCTTGCCTTGGCAGCCCCGTGGCAAGCCCCATGGCCTGCCTTGACAGCCCCGCTGGAAGCCCCATGGCTTGCCTTGGCAGCCCCGTGGCAAGCCCCATGGTCTGCCTTGACAGCCCCATGGCTTGCCTTGACAGCCCCGTGGCAAGCCCCATGGCCTGACTTGACAGCCCCATGGCATGCCTTGGCAGCCCCGTGGCAAGCCCCATGGCATGCCTTGGCAGCCCCGCTCGCACGCCCCATGGCCTGCCTTGGCAGCCCCGTGGCTTGCCTTGACAGCCCTGTGGCAAGCCCCATGGCATGCCTTGGCAGCCCCGTGGCAAGCCCCATGGCATGCCTTGGCAGCCCCGCTCGCACGCCCCATGGCCTGCCTTGGCAGCCCCGTGGCTTGCCTTGACAGCCCCGTGGCAAGCCCCATGGCATGCCTTGGCAGCCCCGTGGCAAGCCCCATGGCCTGCCTTGACAGCCCCGCTCGCACGCCCCATGGCTTGCCTTGACAGCCCCATGGCAAGCCCCATGGCCTGACTTGACAGCCCCATGGCTTGCCTTGACAGCCCCATGGCATGCACAGCGAGCCCCGTGGCAAGCCCCATGGCATGCCTTGGCAGCCCCGTGGCAAGCCCCATGGCCTGCCTTGACAGCCCCATGGCTTGCCCCGCTTGCACGCCCCATTGCAAGCCCAATGGCCTGACTTGACAGCCCCATGGCATGCCTTGGCAGCCCCGTGGCAAGCCCCATGGCATGCCTTGGCAGCCCCGCTCGCACGCCCCATGGCCTGCCTTGGCAGCCCCGTGGCTTGCCTTGACAGCCCCGTGGCAAGCCCCATGGCATGCCTTGGCAGCCCCGTGGCAAGCCCCATGGCCTGCCTTGACAGCCCCGCTCGCACGCCCCATGGCTTGCCTTGACAGCCCCATGGCAAGCCCCATGGCCTGACTTGACAGCCCCATGGCTTGCCTTGACAGCCCCATGGCATGCACAGCGAGCCCCGTGGCAAGCCCCATGGCATGCCTTGGCAGCCCCGTGGCAAGCCCCATGGCCTGCCTTGACAGCCCCATGGCTTGCCCCGCTTGCACGCCCCATTGGTTGCCTTGGCAGCCCCATGGCACGCCCCATGGCTTGGCTTGACAGCCCCATGGCACGCCCCATGGCACGCCCCATGGCATGCCCAGGCAGCCCCGTGGCAAGCCCCATGGCTTGCCTTGACAGCCCCGTGGCATGCCCCACGGCTTGCCTTGACAGCCCCGCTCGCACGCCCCATGGCCTGCCTTGACAGCCCCGTGGCATGCACAGCGAGGTTAGCACGGTGCCCACGGGCGATGCCTTGACAGCCCCATGGCTTGCCTCGGTGGTGCCCATGGCATGCCCCATGGCATGCACAGCGAGGTTAGCACGGTGCCCACGGGCCATGCCTTGACAGCCCCATGGCTTTCCTTGACAGCCCCATGGCATGCACAGCGAGGTTAGCACGGTGCCCACGGGCCATGCCTTGGCAGCCCGATGGCTTGCCTTGGCAGCCCCACTGGCATGCCCCATGGCTTGCCTTGACAGCCCCGTGGCTTGCCCCATGGCATGCCTTGACAGCCCCGCCGGCACGCCCCATGGCTTGCCATGGCAGCCCCATGGCTTGCCTTGACAGCCCCGTGGCAAGCCCCATGGCTCCCCATGGCTTGGCCCATGGCTTGCCCCAAGGCACGCCGCGACACACCCGTGGTGCTTTGCCTACCATGTCAAGCACACAAAGGTCCGACGAAGAACACCGTAGATCACACAAACTCTACAAAAGCAATCTTCCTTGTTGCCTCAAAAGATTGCAATACAACACTCACAACATGGCCCCCCAATGTTGCCACCCGACGTGCATGAACGGGGGCGAACACTTGTCTCGTGCTTTTGGACAATTGAAACCACCCAAATTGGTTTCCTAAATTCATTCCAATACATCTTGGATGTGTTCCAAGCATCACCTATCGATTTTTGCCTATTTTCGATTTTTTTTGATTTTTCGGATTTATTTAATCAAAAAAATTAAATAAAAAAATCCCGATGTCGAAAAATTGTGAGGCTTGCTCCTACTTCAAGATATGATTTTTCTAAGCATGCCTGCAAAAAATCTCGTCCAAATTCAAAGTATTTCGATAAAAAAGGCCTTTATGTTTCCTCGGACATTTGATGTTTCCTCCTGCCGGTTGGG
>NW_023362805.1:0-247 GCF_001411555.2 Juglans regia | reverse complement strand
TACCGAAGGGTTCCTGTGTTGCATACCTACAAAGATGGAATTTGTCCCTCTCGTTGCCCCTTGTCCTTGTCGGTGCTCATCTTTGGGTGCTGGCTGGACTCTGAAGTTGTCCACGTGTTACCATGCAAGCCTTCGAGTTTACATTGGTTGTCATGGACCATGTGGGCGTTCTCGTGCTCTTGGATGCGGAACATTGTGTTGGTGTGGGGGGTCTCCGGCCTCTTTATCCCAAACCGAGCGTTCTCGT
>NW_023362804.1:0-247 GCF_001411555.2 Juglans regia | reverse complement strand
CAGTGTATTTTACACTGTGGTGTTGCTCAGACGTCGCCTTTTTCAGCTTCGTGATCCTTCGAAAATTGCTTTATTGCACTGTAAGTATTTCTCCAAAGAATTCTCATGAATTTTATGTATTTTTGCACTAACGCATTTCACTGTTTTTTTTGGCATGCCGGACTGAGTCCGAGGAGTACGGGGGTCGGATGGATTTATGATTGGAGTTGTTTGGGTTGGTTTGATTGGATTGGTTATTGGTTATTGA
>NW_023362803.1:0-247 GCF_001411555.2 Juglans regia | reverse complement strand
CAAAAAATCTCGTCCAAATTCAAAGTATTTCGATAAAAAAGGCCTTTATGTTTCCTCGGACATTTGATGTTTCCTCCTGCCGGTTGGGATTTGGCTCTAAATGCTCTTTAGGGGGGGCATGCAAGCCCCAACATGGTCAGCCCGGAGGGCTGACCATGCCGCCCCCCTCACATGGGCATGCCCCTGGCGCCCATGGAAAGGGCGTGTGCCACGCCCCCCATGCCACCGGCGGGGGGGTATCGTCTCC
>NW_023362802.1:0-247 GCF_001411555.2 Juglans regia | reverse complement strand
TCTTTTTTTTTTTTTTTTTTTTTTTTTTTTTTTTTTTTTTTACAGCGTGTTTCTGATAGATTTGACGTGCACTTGATTACACCCATTGGGTTCCTTTCGTGTGGTTAGCCCAAAAAAGGATTCCTCTCCCATGTTGCGTCATGGAGTACATGCAACCACCTAGCCTCTGTCCACGTCTCTTGATGTAATGCGTCTTACACACCTCCTGGGCCAGTCCAATCATCCCGAGGGGGCCTATTTAAGCCCT
>NW_023362800.1:0-247 GCF_001411555.2 Juglans regia | reverse complement strand
TGCTGCCTTCCTTGGATGTGGTAGCCGTTTCTCAGGCTCCCTCTCCGGAATCGAACCCTAATTCTCCGTTACCCGTCACCACCATTGTAGGCCTCTATCCTACACTCGAAAGTTGATAGGGCAGAAATTTGAATGATGCGTCGCCGGCACGATGGCCGTGCGATCCGTCGAGTTATCATGAATCATCAGAGCAACGGGCAAAGCCCGCGTCGACCTTTTATCTAATAAATGCATCCCTTCCAGAAGT
>NW_023362798.1:0-247 GCF_001411555.2 Juglans regia | reverse complement strand
ACATTTGGTTGGCCGCATGGTGGCCGGGCCTGTGTGTTTGTTTGCTTCCTCTTTGACGTAGATGTGCACGGCGGATGGTGTTATGGCACCCAGTGCTACGCACATGCTTCATTGAGGTGGCTTCCGGACCTTGATGGCCTTGGTCCCATGGGGTTGAACCTTGATACGGTTTCCTTCTTGATGCGTTGATCTTCGTGGGGGTTCGATCCTCGTGCATGGCATCCTTGAGGTGTGAGTGTGGCATGGT
>NW_023362797.1:0-247 GCF_001411555.2 Juglans regia | reverse complement strand
AAGATCTTTATTACAAGATTTTGGTTTATTCACGAGTTTTGGAACTTGATAGAATTGGAACCAAAATATGACAAATGGCCTATGTAGGTTTCGGCTATAGTAAGTTTTTCATAGTTGTGATTGGTCTTAAATTTTTCTGAGTTGATATTTGAGTTTGGGACAAAATTTGCATGAGGAATGTAAATTTTGGTAATTTTTGGAATTAGGATATTAAATCCTTAAGTTAGGGGTAAAATGGTCATTTGCC
>NW_023362795.1:0-3415 GCF_001411555.2 Juglans regia | reverse complement strand
GGGGGGGAGAGATGAGGAAGAGTGGAGAAAGGGACAGAGGAGGAAGAGATGAGGGGGGAAGAGGGGAAGGAGGGAGAGTGGAGGAGGGGAAGAGAAGAGAAGAGGAGGAAAGAAATAAATGAGGAAGAGAAGAGGAGAGAGGAGGAAGAGATGAGGCGTGGAGAATGAGTGGAGGAGGAGGGGAGGAAGAGTGGAGGGATGAAGAGAGATGAAGGAGAGGAAGAGTGAAGAAGTGGAGGAAAGGAAGAGAGGATGAAGAGTGGAGAAAAGGAGGAAGATAGGAGAAGAGGGGGCGAAGAGTGGAGGAGAGGAGGAGAAGAGTAGAGGGAGGAAGAGATGTGGAGGAGAGGAGGAAGTGTGGAAGATTGGAGAAGATGAGGAAAGAAAGATTGGAGGAGGAGGAGGAGGAGGAGAGAAAAAACTTGTAATAAAAATAATATAGGAAATTTTATGTTATGATATTACTTTCACCAGTAATTGAGTATTAAAAAGTTCTCATAATATGCATTGCAAAAATAATGCCTCAAAGAACAAAAAATAGATCAATATAAAAACATGAATACGTTTACCTCATTCTATAACATGCATAAATATAGCAAGTATCTGCCGTCATCAATTTTACAAGGTTCTTTGCTACAATGCTATAGGCGCATCAACCGGCGTGGAAAACTTATATTATTAGACAATCCTAAAGAACTACAAATTTTGCAAATAATGGAAAAGTATAATGAATCTACAAAGAAATATAACATATATATTGATTACTTGGGCAAAATACCGCGGTTAGCTTGTCATTATATAGTCATTGAAAGCTGTCAATGTAAAGTATGTAACTACCCTTAATCATCGAAAAATATGTGTCAACGGATAAAGAAGTAATGGTGCGGAATTAATCCTGTAATCTGAGTCATCAAACTTTTTATCTATGTCGTCTAAACGACGAGTACAATTTCGAATAGAAAACAACAATTACAGTACCTAAATCAACCTTTCTTCAACCCCTCATCTTTGCATCAAAATGAAAAGTACTCCTGAATAAAGGACTATGAACTATAAAGAGTATTTTATACAAAAAAAAAAAATGAGTATAAAATCTCATCTATAGACCTATAGAGCGTATGCCTCCTTTGTATCAAAACTGAAGGCTAGCCACTACTATCCAATCAAAGTTGTACATGCCTAAGGTCTCCTCAACAAATCTCAAGGTTTGGACATTAAATTTTAAAACCGATAAGGATTGAGAAATAAATACTAAAAGTCTAATCACATCCAAGCAAAAATAATATAATATTTAAAAATATAACATACAAATAGTATCTTTAGGAGGAAGAAATGTGTAGTAGTAAGAGAGGAGGAGGAGGATGAGGAAGAGGAGAGAAGGAAGAGATGAAGAGTGAAGGAAGGAATAGAGGTGGAAGAGGAGAGGAGGAAAAGGAAGAGAGGACGAAGAGTGGAGGAAGAGTTGAGGAGGGGGAGAGATGAGGAAGAGTTGAGGAGGGGGAGAGAGGAGGAAGAGATGATGGGGGGAAGAGTGGAAGGAGGGAGAGTGGAGGAGGGAAAGAGAAGAGAAGAGGAGGAAATGAATAGATGTGGAAGAGAAGAGGAGAGGAGGCGTGGAGAATGAGTGAAGCCTCGGGAGGAAGAGTGGAGGGATGAAGAGAGAGATGAAGGAGAGGAAGAGTGAAGAAGTGGAGGAAAGGAAGAGAGGATGAAGAGTGGAGAAAATGAGGAAGATAGGAGAAGAGGGGGCGAAGAGTGAAGGAGAGGAGGAGAAGAGTAGAGGGAGGAAGAGATGTGGAGGAGAGGAGGAAGTGTGGAAGATTGGAGAAGATGAGGAAAGAAAGAGTGGAGGAGAGGAGGAGCAGGAGGAGAGAAAAAACTTGTAATAAAAAAAATATAGGAAATTTTCTGCTATGATATTACTTTTACTATTAATTGACTATTAAAAAGTTCTCATAATATGCATTGCAAAAATAATGCCTCAAAGAACAAAAAACAGATCAGTAGAAAACCATGAATACGTCTACCTCGTTCTATAACATGCATAAACATAGCAAGTATCTTCCGTCATCAATCATTACTAGGTTCGTTGCTACAATGCTAAAGGCACATCAACCGGCATGGAAAACCTGCATTATTAAACAATCCTAGAGAACTACTAATTTTGTAAATAATGGAAAAGTATAATGATTCTACAAAGAAATATAACAAACCTAAAGTTAATGAAGTTCAACATTATCAAGACAATATAATGTAAAATCAAATAAAAAGTTCCTGAAAACAATCCAATAAGAGACATAATGCTTCTAACATAACATACCTATTGATTCCTTGGGCAAAATACCGTAGTTAGCTTGTCACGATATAGTCATTGAAAGCTGTCAATGTAAAGTATGTAACTGTCCTTCATCATCGAAAAATATATGTCATCAAATAAAAAAGTAATAATACGGAATTAATACTGTAATCTATCATCATACTATTTACATATGTCATCTAAACGAAGAGTATAATTTCGAATAGGAAACAACAATATCAGTACCTAAATCAACTTTTATTCATCCCTTCATCTTTGCACCAAAATGAAAAGTATTCCAGAATAAAGGACTAAGACCTATAAAGAGTATTTTATACAAAAATAATAATGAATACAAAATGTCATCTTTAGTCCTAGGGAGCGTATGCCTCCTTTGTATCAAAGCTGAAGGCTAGCCACTAAGTTCATCCAATCAAAGTTGTACATGCCCATGGCCTCCTCAACAAATCTCAAGGTTTAGAAATAAAAATTTAAATCTGATAAGGATTGAGAAAGAAATACTAAAAAAGCCTAATCGCATTCGAACAAAAAAATATAACATACAAATAGTATCTCTAATAGGAAGAAATGTGTAGTAGTAAGAGAGGAGGAGAGGGGGAGGAGGAAGAGGAGAAGAGGGAGAGGAGAGAAGAAAGAAAGGAAAAGTGAAGGAAAGAAGAGGGGTGGAGGAGGAGAGGAGGAAAGGAAGAGAGGACGAAGAGTGGAGGAGAGGGAGAGATGAGGAAGTGTGGAGAGAGAGAGAGAGGAGGAAATGATGAGAGGAGGAAGAGATGATGGGAGGAAGAGTGGAAGGAGGGAGAGTGGAGTAGAGGAAGAGAATAGAAGAGGAGGAAAGGAAGATATGAGGAAGTGAGGAGGAGAGGAGGGAGGAAGAGAGGAAGCGTGGAGAAAGAGTGGAGGAGGGGAGGAAGAGTGGAGTGATGAAGAGAGATAGAGGAGAGGAAGAGTGAAGAAGAGGAGGAAAGGAAGAGAGGATGAAGAGGAGGAAGATAGGAGAAGAGGGGGGAAGAGTGGAGGAGATGAGGAAGAGAGGAGGAGAAGAGTGGAGGGAGGAAGAGATGTGGAAGAGAGGAGGAAGTGTGGAAGAGTGGAGAAGAG
>NW_023362794.1:0-247 GCF_001411555.2 Juglans regia | reverse complement strand
GTAGTCATATGCTTGTCTCAAAGATTAAGCCATGCATGTGTAAGTATGAACTAATTCAGACTGTGAAACTGCGAATGGCTCATTAAATCAGTTATAGTTTGTTTGATGGTATCTGCTACTCGGATAACCGTAGTAATTCTAGCGCTAATACGTGCAACAAACCCCGACTTCTGGAAGGGATGCATTTATTAGATAAAAGGTCGACGCGGGCTTTGCCCGTTGCTCTGATGATTCATGATAACTCGAC
>NW_023362793.1:0-247 GCF_001411555.2 Juglans regia | reverse complement strand
AATTTCATATGTTCGAAACTAACATCAAATATCTTCAAAATAACATTATAACATGTATATAAGATGCTTAGGATCTTCCAATAAAAATATCAAAGCCATTGGAAGAAGATTAAACCATAAAAGATTTAAACTTTCTCAAAACAGAAACTGTTTTTCCTCTTCCAGTTTCTAAGTTTCTAGACCTAAGAAAATATCTCACCAAAACTTTTAATCATGCAACAAATCCTCAACCAATAATCATATACAC
>NW_023362790.1:0-247 GCF_001411555.2 Juglans regia | reverse complement strand
GGTAGCCCATGTCGAGCATCCTATTAATTTTAAATGTGTGTATAAATATGATATAAAGCATCCGCATTCATGGTTGAGATAATGCAATTTATCATGTATATGTTTTCTTAAAAATTAGTGACTTTCCTAATGTAAGGCTATAGCATGAAATGCATACCTTTTTTTTTTTTTTTTTTTATAAAAGAAAATGCACATTTCATTGGACAAAAAAAGAAAAAGAAACTGTTATGTTATGATAAATGGAATG
>NW_023362789.1:0-247 GCF_001411555.2 Juglans regia | reverse complement strand
CTAGGGTTTCAAAATTCTAGGGTTTCCTGCATCTTTAAGTTTGTCAATTGCTTGCAGTGTCGTTCCATTGATTCTTTTCTATTTCATTGTCCGTGTTTGTGTGTTTGAATTCAATTGGTTGGTTTTCACAATTGAATATTGCTGTTTGTGGATGGATTAGAGAAAAGAAAAGAAAAGAAAAGAAAAGAAAGGAAATGAAAGGAAAAGAAAAGAAAATTCAAAAAAAAAAAAAAAAAAAAAAAAAGAA
>NW_023362788.1:0-247 GCF_001411555.2 Juglans regia | reverse complement strand
CTATAATTAAGTTCCATCATCATCATAGGAATATCATTATAATCGCAAGCCTTTTTTCATAAGGTCATAAGGTCAGGCCCTTAGTGTTTTTGTTTTTCAGACAGAGCCGAAATAAAACAGAGCCGAAAGAAGCTGAGTACGGGAAAGTGTGAGAAATATGAGAAAATGGACAGTCCTCTGCAGCTCCTCCCAAACTATCCGTAACTCCGGTGGCCAAACCAGGCAGAGACAGTGGTGAAATCATTCT
>NW_023362787.1:0-247 GCF_001411555.2 Juglans regia | reverse complement strand
TTTTTTATATATATATATATATATATATATATATATATATATATATATCTTGTACGCAAAGCTGTATCAGCTTTCCTCGTGTTTGGATCAAAAGAAAAAAAACCAGCCAAGGAATAGGAAAGAAAAGGGAAAACAAATTTGTTTGGAAAGAGCTCTCTATCTTCCTGATCATCATTTCCCAATCTTTTCATCGTTCATCTTGGCATGCCAATGACCCAGCAACGATATTACGACAGAAAAAAAGAAA
>NW_023362786.1:0-247 GCF_001411555.2 Juglans regia | reverse complement strand
GCCCCTAGCACGACCGATTGCCCCCATCAACAAGCCCATGCGTGGCACTAGGTGCCACCAAATCCGTCCCTAAAGCACAAGCTTGTTGCTAGAAAGCAATCGAGAATGTAGGAATCACCCCCACGAAAACGAGCCCAAAAAACGATCGTCGGGACATGGTCGGCCGGCGGCGGCCGCCGCCACAACCACCGCCGGCGGCGGTGGAGACGATACCCCCCCCCCGGGGGCATGGGGGGGGGGGCCCCCG
>NW_023362785.1:0-247 GCF_001411555.2 Juglans regia | reverse complement strand
GGGGCGAACACTTGTCTCGTGCTTTTGGACAATTGAAACCACCCAAATTGGTTTCCTAAATTCATTCCAATACATCTTGGATGTGTTCCAAGCATCACCTATCGTTTTTTGCCTATTTTCGATTTTTTTTGATTTTTCGGATTTATTTAATCAAAAAAATTAAATAAAAAAATCCCGATGTCGAAAAATTGTGAGGCTTGCTCCTACTTCAAGATATGATTTTTCTAAGCATGCCTGCAAAAAATCT
>NW_023362784.1:0-8814 GCF_001411555.2 Juglans regia | reverse complement strand
GAAGAGTACAATGTGTGAGATAAGCTTTGGCTTTAGTAGGATTCACTTATGATAATAGTTTTGTCCAATCGCGAATAAATGGTTTTTGGCGAAACATCGTGTTTGTGGAAACCTAGACTGCCCTTATATTGGAGATATTTATATGGGGAGTAAAATCTTGTCTTAAGGATTTACGTGAACAGTATGATCAAATTCTTTGGATTAGAGTCAGAATAAGAGGCAGCTCATGATGAATAGAAGAGCTATGTCAATCATAAGAGAGAAAGTCTTGAGTTAAGGTTAATAGCTGATCGTTTATCGAGGTACCATCTAGGAGGAGGAACATTTCATTTTGATTATGAAGAAGTAAGCTAGTCCAAGACAGATGGAATTCCTTGAGGAAATAGAGAATGTGATTTCAGTTGTGTACGGATTTATATTCTTCCAAAATGAACTGCATGAATACTTGAAGTTTTAGATTTAGAGAGTATGCTGGTACGACTTGACCTACCTTGTGGAAGAACTCCAGTACAAATTGATATGATTTGAGAGAAAGAGAGTTAAGAATGGAAGATATATATACACGTTGTGGATAATTCTTTGAATAATGATTTCTTTTAAGCAAGGATTCAGTATCCTAAAAGGTCAGCCTAGAAGTCATTAAGTTTAGGCAGTAACATTTGGGATTGTTATACCCTAATGTTATAGTGATAGTTATTTTGTATAACCATGTGATGGTTATAGATTAGAATAGTGTTGACTACAAGAAGAAGGCGATACCTAAAGAAGAACGAGACCTGCTCCTTGGGCGTGTTGAGGCATCCAGTGATGGGCAATACGTTGGTAAGCAACTTTTCCTTCTGATCGTATTTTATGTTTGTACTTACGTCGATTTCGAGGACGAAATCTTTTTATTAGAAGGGGAGGATGTAACAGCCCGCTAGAAATTCATTGGCGGAATTTCTTTTGACTTTAGGACTCTCGTGAAAACCCCATAAGTTTTTACGAATCGACCTATTGCATAGGTTTTAGTCTGTCAACATAGTCAGTGTTATCACTCACTATGCTGCTAGAAATATGAGTTTTATTTATTTGAGGTGGTTAGAAGTGTCAGAATGCATTATGGTCTCCGCCATTACACTCAGTGGATTATTTAGGATTTTATGGCACAATATCCTATTTTCATAATTCCGGACGAAACGTCTGTTGGAAATTGTGAAATTATTTTTAGGGGCACTTTGAGGTTAAATTTCGGTAAAAGATTTTCACTGTAGGTTAATATGAATATTTAGAAATTTTTAGTACTAAGTTTATGATTCACTTTTTTGAAGTGAATAGTAACCTCGGTAAGCGCACCAATTGCAGTGTTTCGAAATCACAGTGTGGAATGTCCAAATTGGATTAGAGAAGTTTTATTTGGACACTTGGCAAGATCTTAGCCACACTTAGTGAATAATATTAGACACTTGGCACCATGAGGGATGTTTGTTGGATTTGAAGGAATCAAGGTGTGAGATTATGCCACTTAAGCAAAACCTTGTTTCATCTGCTCAACCAAATTGTGCCAGACCAAAGAGGTTTTCAATCCTAGTGAAACCCTAAATGGTGGGAATCCAATTGAAAGCCCAAAAGCTTTGTTGAAATCGAAACCCTAAACGGTTTCCCCAAAACTCTAAAGTTGGCCTCTAAACCCTTTCTAATCCGATTTCTAGTATTGTGTTTAATCACTTGATTAAATCACTTCCACATGCTATTAATCCTTTAAATTTGTGTTAGAACATCATTATCCAACCTTGTTAACCTTGAAAAATTGATTGGACCAAGTGATATTGGATTTGGGCTTGATAGCAACCCAAACCCTCTTTAAACCCCAAATTTTAGGCCCATTCGGTTTAGGCCCTTTAAGGCCCACGAATTTGGTCACCATAGGACTGCTTCATGGCTAAGTTTTGTACCCCCACTTGGCTGGCCAGATCTGTACAAGAAGGGCCTAGAAGGTTTTTGAAATACAAAGGTAAAAGGCCACCTCACTCTTTCACTCTTACACTCCACTTTGAGAAAAGATCTTGGACTGATTTTTATGAGAAGAAAAGGCCAACACTCAACCTTCCCTTCAGTCCTATCACTTTCCATAACTTGTGTAAGAGGCTCTCCAGTCCACTTCCCACGAAAAGCAACTCTCCTTTACACTTTTCCTTCATAGAACACAAAAGACACTCTCGGACAGTTTTTCATACCTCTTTTGAACGCCTATTTCGAAGATTTTGTAAGTGTTTTCTCGCCAATATTCCTTCATGAAAGTTCTTTCTTTTGGAGTCTAGTTTACGTGGATAACTTATTAGTTCCATTTGGAGATCATTTGATTGGTCAAAAGTTGTTTAGACCCCGGAAAGGTCATTCTGGGCGATAAACTGGAGAGTGTGTTATATTTTGGAGTTTTTGACCAAGCTAATGAATAGATCTTGGTCTGAAATTTTTATGGAGTACTGTTAACATGTGTATATGATTATTGGTTGAGGATTTGTCGCATGATTAAAAGTTTTGGTGAAATATTTTCTTAGGTCTAGAAACTTAGAAACTGGAAGAGGAAAAACAGTTTCTGTTTTGAGAAAGTTTAAATCTTTTATGGTTTAATCTTATTCCAATGGCTTTGATATTTTATTGGAAGATCCTAAGCATCTTATATACATGTTAGAATGTTATTTTGAAGATATTTGAAGTTAGTTTCGAACATATGAAATTTTATGCAAGGAGATATTCGGTTAGGCCAAAGTGATGATGTTCTTGGCTAAATTTATGTTTTGGTTGATGTTTACCCATGTGATCTTGAGTTTGAAGCTTGGATCTGTTTTATGACACATTTTTTGAATCATGTGATGTTTTGGTTTGAAGATCACTTCTTTATAAGTCATGGATCAAGAGGTTGATCAAAACAAGTTAGAAACAAAATTCTGTTTTGAACTTAGAAGAGAAACCAAAAAGTTCAAGTATGGTTTTAGTGATTTTGATGAATTTTGTTCATGATTCAAAACATGATTATTCTTAGGAATATGTTATGAGTATAGTAGAAGAAAAATCTTGGTTTAATCATGAGTTTTGAAATTTGAAAGAATTACAACAAAATCAAGGGAAATAGCCTTGTAAGTTTCGGCCCTATAGAGTTTTAATGGTTGTATTTAGTTTTAAATTTTTCTGAATTAATATTTGAGTTTAGGACAAAATTTACATAAGGCATGTAAATTTTGGTGATTTTTTGAGTTAGGATGCAAAATCCTTAAGTTATGGGTAAAATGGTCATTTTCCCACATGTAGAGGGTAAAATGGTCATTTTACTCTAAGTTGGCATTTTTACATATTCCTAATTGTTAGTGATTAAGTTCTAATTTTTAGAAATCACTACTTTCAATTTCTCATGATCGCACTTGAGTTTTGTCTCAAAGCGCGAAGACCGAGATAAGTTAGCTTTTAACTTACTATTAGTTTAATGTGTATAAGTGATAAGTAAGGGAACTAAAGTCTATGTAACCATGTTATCATAAGTGTCATGCCAAGTCATTACATATTTATTTGTTACACAGAATTTATTCTGTCATGAATTATTCATCTGTTACACAAGATATTCTGTCACGTATTGCTATACATTGCAAGTATGTTAAGTTAAGTTAAGTATGCCATCTGTTACATGTATTTCATGTCACGTAATATTCACTGTCACGTGGTACGCCATGTTAAGAAATGTTGTCTATTATATTGTATGCCATGTTACGAAATGTTGCATGTTACATGTATGCCATGTTATAAAATGTTATCTGTTACATTTATGTCTTGAAGTATGTCGTGTCTGTAGTCTTACATTCATGTCACATTATGCTACGTCAGGACTTTTGTCTTTTATGTCACGTTCATGTTATGTCACATTACGAAATGTCATGTATGCCAGTTAAGTTATTCATGTCAATCACGACCCTAAGCGCTAGTATGGGGTAATATCCTACTGGAACTCCTTTGTTCATGCTGAAGTGTCTAAATAGGTGTGAAATTCTCTGGGTTGATGAAGTACAGTCAACAGGTTGCGAATGGGGCCTAATTAGCTGGTCACCGGAGCGCGCCAGACACTAACGCCGATGGTGCCATACATTATGTTACGTGTGTCCACAACAAGTGTGGCACAAACAATTAAGTCATGGGGCCACAACAACTGTGGAACATACACTACGTGAGACACAGCAATTGTGACACGTAGAATACGTGGGGCCACAATAACTGTGGAGTACGTATTATGGCACTCACAGCTAGTATAGAAACCTGTGATGTGATGCGGTGATCAGCAGGAACACACTGCTCAAGGGGACCTGTGTAGCACCCATATAGTCACTTTAATGATTAAGTCTATTGAATAAGATTTCAATTTCAAGTCTTCTTTCACGTTATATTATGTTCAAGTTTACGTTCACGCAATCATGGTAATCCCATGAGACAAGAATATATTTTAAGTTCATGTTATGTTATGTTCACGTCACATTATGTTCCAAGTTAATACATATTTTAATGTCGTGCTCAGGTTCAAGTTATGTTCAAGTTCATGTTCAAATTATGCATGTTCACGTTCATGCTATGTTTCAAGTCCATGTTATATTTCAAGTTCACGTTCATGCTATATTTCAAGTCCATGTTATGTTTCAAGTCACGTTCATGCTAAGCTTCAGTTTCAGTTTAAGTTATGCCAGTTATGTTATGTTGTATGTCAAGTTATGCTATGATTACTTATGATTTGATTATGCATTCATGCTTTTAATGCCATGCATGCATCATTAACCTGTGTGGAAGTTTCCTGTTAACTTGCTGAGATTTGTAATCAAATCTCACTGTGGTAGTCCCAACTACCATTCCCCCGAATGGTAGATCTTTTACAGGATCTGAAGGAGAATTGGGAATCGACCAACTGGAAACGGTCACCTAAGCGACGATGCGATGTAGGTGTTCGTACAGTAGTTACCTCAGATTACTACTTGTATTTGTGGAGTTCAATCTCCATCACTCTTTTGATCACAACCTTTTCGAACTAGTGTTGTGATATCAGTTTTTGAGTATGTCATTATGTATGAAGAATGTTTTAAGTATTTGGGATATTTCAGTTTGGTGCATAGTATTGCTGAAGAAAAAAAAAAATTATCCGCTGCGAATATTGCATAATGCTAGATGCATGTTAGGAATATTGCATCTTATATGTCATGAACGGGGGCAGGTAACCTTGTGTTGCATGTCTCGACGCTTCAAATGTCCGTCCGATCCCAAGCGGAATTTGGGGGCGTCACACATATAATGTCATTAGTTTGTGGTTTTTATCATGGTATATCTCGAATCAAGAGGATTGATAAAAACCAAAGTTGAGAAAATTTTGTTTTGATGAAGTGTTAGAGTCGTGTGCTTCAAGTTGGATTTTTGAGAGTTTTTGTGATTCGTATTTGATTATTCAAAGCATGTTAGTTCTTAGGAGTGTGTTATGTTCATGTTAGATGAAATTTTTTACAGATGTTTCAAAGAGAGTCAAAACTTTGAGATTCAAGGATTTGTGTTTTAGTTAAAAAGTTTGGATCATTTTACTAAAACTTTCACGTTTTGTGAAGTAGATTTTGTTGGAGATTTTAAGCATGTTTTTATTTTGGTTTGAGCATAACTTTTGAAGTTGGATAAAATTGCAACAAAAATCAAAGAGAAACGGCCTAAGGGTGTTTTGGCCATAGTGTGTTTCTCATGGTTATAATTGGTTTTAAATTCTTCTAATTAGATATTTGAGTTTAGAACAAAATTTACATGACAAATGTAAAATTTGGCAGTTTTAGAATTAGGATGTGAAATCCTTAAGTTATGGGTAAAATAGTCATTTTTCCACATGTATAAGGTAAAATGGTCATTTTACTCAAAGATAGTATTTTTCATGTTTCTAAGTTATTATTAATGTAGTTCTAACATTTAGAATCTCTACTTATAGTTTATTGTATTTCGTATTTCAATCACTGTAAATTAGCTCCTAACCTACTATTAGATTACTATGTATTTATGTGGGTAAAGGAACTATTGTTCATGTAATTGTGTTACTCAATATGCAATGTTACATCATATATGTCTATTACTTAATATATTCTGTCCCCAGATATTTATCTGTCACAAAATGTATTCTGTCATGCAACATTTATCTGTTATACAATATACTTTATCACGTAATGTTATCTGTTACATGTTATGTCATGTCACACAATGTTATCTGTTATATGTTATGTCATGTCACATAATGTTGTCTATTACACGTTATGACATGTCACGTAATGTTGTCCCTCACACTTTATACCATGTCACATAATATTGCGTCTTATATGTTATACAATGTCATGTAATATTGTCTGTTATATATTATGCTATGTCACATAATATTTTTTGTTACATGTTATGTCATGTTATGTATTGTTGTTGGTTTCATAATACGTCAAGTCATGCATCTCACGTACATGTCATGTCACATTATGTCAAGTCATCTGTCCTTTTGTTTCTTGTCACATTATGTCTCGAGTACAGAGTGTGTCTCGAAAATAGTATTTTCTCAATCAGTCATGCCTAAGATACTCAGGACGTAATCACTATGATTGTTCAAGTATCTCCATTTATAATTCACACGAGATACTTCCGGCAAAATTATTTTGATTGTTAGAATACTTCTACTCAAATGCACTTGAAGTAATCATTCTGATTGTCAAAAAATTACTAGGTATTCCTGATGTAATCAAACTAATTATTTGAGTATCCCATTTAAAATACTCATGGCGTAATCATTTTAAATGTCTGAGTAACTCTAATGGATTATGTTGAGCAGAATCATTTTGATTGTTCACTATTCCTGACTAAACAACTGGCGAAATCATTTTGATTGTCAGAATTCATATATTTTCACGTTCATGTTCATGTTATGCCAAGTTCATGTATTTCACGTTTAGTTCAAGTTCATGTATTTCATGTTCAGTTTATGTTAAGTTCAAGTTCACATTCATGTTCATGTTCAAGTTCAAGTTCACGTTCATGTCTCATGTTCAAGTTCAAGTTCAAGTTCATGTCATGTCAAGTTCAATTCACATTTCAGTTCAAGTCATGTTAGTTCATGCTAGGGCTGTGCAAAATTCTGAAAATTCCGACTCCACCTGACTTCTGCTCTGATTCTGACTCCGACAAAGTCGAAGTAGTAAAAAATTGGAATTAGAGTTCGGAGTAGCTCCGAATAGGGAGTCGGAGTCGGAGTTCAGAGCTTCTTGGTGCTCCGAACTCCGACTCCAATTTTTTTAAAATATATTAAATGACGTCATTCCACTTAATGTGGAACGGCGTCGTTTCATCACACAAGGGGTCCAAAACACAGGAACCTGCTTCCCTTCTTCCTTTTCTCTCAAGTCTGAATCAGTGAACCTCGCCGCCTCGTTCCCTCTCTATTGTCGCCATTCCTCTTTGCTCCTCCGTAGTGCGCAACAGGATTCCAAGCTTCAGCCTCCATTCAGCTTCAGCCTACGGTGAGAGTACTCGATTCCGAGCCCTAAAACTAAATCAAGCAATTTAATTTTATGTATTATTTTTTTCCATGTTGTTATAAATTAATTGCCTGAATTAGTTTGTTTTGGGATTAATTGTTGTGATTCTTGTGAAGTTGTTTTGTAAATTTGTCGTAAGGCAATGTGTTTGATAAAATGTGTAAGAGATGTTACTCCTTCAAAAATCAAGGTTGTAAATGGTACACCATACTTTGAAAGTTGTCTTGTTTTTGCTACTCCATAGCCATAGGTTGTAAATGGTGAGAAAGAAGGCATAAAACATGAGATGCTTTGTTACTCGATCGGTTTATAACTTTATAGTTGTTGATAGTAAATGTCGTATAGTATAACACATCCCTCCTATCCAGCAAAATGCATGGCCATTAAACTTTTTGAGCAATTTGAAAAATACCTCCATAACAGTTATAAACAATTTGTTGAAGATAACCTAACATGTAGTAGCTTCCCAAGTTTGAACCATTATGGGGATGAAGAGGGACTTATTTGATTTCAACGTGTGGAGATACCTTTAGTAAAATCTAGGCAGGTTTGACAAATGCAATCAACAGGTAAAATTGACATGCACCCTATAGGGTGACAAAGTTGGAATCAGATTTTGGAGATGGTGATGAATAAATTTTTCTTCTTGTTTGATTAAATGATAGCTACTGCCAATCCCCATACACAGTTAATATGTAGCATATTGTGTAAATTTGGTTGGAAACATTGACCAATTTAAGATGAGTTTTGGAGACATATATGCTAGCAACATGTTGGAAGAATAAACAGGTTAACTGTAACACCCCGCTTAATTAACTTTTGATTAATCCTTAAGTACTCTAGATTAGGCTTTTAATTATGGCCTAATCACTTTCATTAAGGTTGATAGTGGGATTAGTATTAATGTTGGTACTTAGTGTTAATGAGCTAAGGATTAGAAAGGCAAGCCTATTAGTAATTTTGGTGAGGCTTTTTAGGACCCAAGTACATTCATGGGCCTAGCCCAAAAAAAAAAAAAAAAAACTTGAACCAAGCCTTAGGAAATGAAGGTTAGTCTTGGTCCAAGTATAGGAAGGCATAAGGCTTTTGGTGTAGATTGGACCATTGGCCCTTTTCAAGCTCATATGGCCCATAGCCATTTTGGACTCATTTTACCATTCAAAGACCAAAGGCATAATATACCATACAATTGCTTTCCTTAAGCCCAAATCACACTCAAAGCACCCAAATTAAGTTTTGAAAATTTGCTAAGGCCATTAACCAT
>NW_023362783.1:0-247 GCF_001411555.2 Juglans regia | reverse complement strand
CGCGACGTGAGTGCGTGGAGTTGAGCTACGGGCATGCGTGCGGAGGAGCTATGGGCCTCGGGCTGGGGGAGGAGGACGGGCTTGGTGGTGGTGATCGGTGGCTGTGGTGGGAGGCCGAATCGATGGCCGCGGCGGATCTAGGCTACGACGGGGACATGGGTGAGAAGAGAGAAACGGGCTTGAGAGAGAGAGAGAGAGAGAGAGAGAGAGAGAGAGAGAGAGAGAGAGAGAGAGAACAAAACCGTGA
>NW_023362782.1:0-247 GCF_001411555.2 Juglans regia | reverse complement strand
AGTGCTAAGAAGCACCAAACACCATGCCACACTCACACCTCAAGGATGCCATGCACGAGGATCGAACCCCCACGAAGATCAACGCATCAAGAAGGAAACCGTAACAAGGTTCAACCCCATGGGAACAAGGCCATCAAGGTCCGGAAGCCACCTCAATGAAGCATGTGCGTAGCACTGGGTGCCATAACACCATCCGCCGTGCACATCTACGTCAAAGAGGAAGCAAACAAACACACAGGCCCGGCCA
>NW_023362781.1:0-247 GCF_001411555.2 Juglans regia | reverse complement strand
CCTCACAAAGGAGGTATTGAATCCAATTTGACACCTTCTAGCTACATACAATTATATATAAACAATTATTTGCTTATTAGTTGTATATACTATCCAACTATTTACACATAAAAAGGGGTGCCACTTAACCAATATGCATGTGCACCCAGCTTCGCAAGAAGACTGCATGTCTTCAAATGTGTACACACACACACAGAGATCATTCCATAATAACAACAACAATTGTTACTACTAATATTGGATATGA
>NW_023362780.1:0-247 GCF_001411555.2 Juglans regia | reverse complement strand
GGTTGATCCTGCCAGTAGTCATATGCTTGTCTCAAAGATTAAGCCATGCATGTGTAAGTATGAACTAATTCAGACTGTGAAACTGCGAATGGCTCATTAAATCAGTTATAGTTTGTTTGATGGTATCTGCTACTCGGATAACGGTAGTAATTCTAGAGCTAATACGTGCAACAAACCCCGACTTCTGGAAGGGATGCATTTATTAGATAAAAGGTCGACGCGGGCTTTGCCCGTTGCTCTGATGATT
>NW_023362779.1:0-247 GCF_001411555.2 Juglans regia | reverse complement strand
GGGTTCCTGTGTTGCATACCTACAAAGATGGAATTTGTCCCTCTCGTTGCCCCTTGTCCTTGTCGGTGCTCATCTTTGGGTGCTGGCTGGACTCTGAAGTTGTCCACGTGTTACCATGCAAGCCTTCGAGTTTACGTTGGTTATCATGGACCATGTGGGCGTTCTCGTGCTCTTGGATGCGGAACATTGTGTTGGTGTGGGGGGTCTCCGGCCTCTTTATCCCAAACCGAGCGTTCTCGTTTGACAC
>NW_023362778.1:0-247 GCF_001411555.2 Juglans regia | reverse complement strand
ATAGGTCCCTTCAATAAAATAACTAAATAAAATAAAATAAATAAAGAAACAATATGATAGTGGTCATGGACCAAGTCTAGTCGTGGCATGCATGGCCCATGATGGGCTAAGGTGGTGCATGGTGGTCTCGGGCTGGTCCATGGTCAAATGGTGTGGCGTGGCTGGCTGAAGGTCAGCCCTGGGGGTGCGCGGCATGGCCTAGGCTGGTGGCCTAGGCGGTGGCTGCAAGGCATGGGCTGGGGCCATG
>NW_023362777.1:0-247 GCF_001411555.2 Juglans regia | reverse complement strand
CGTGTGAGTGGTGACAAGGTTGTATGTCTTGACAGGCTCCGTGCTTGTGCATCGAACTGTTAGGCGTGCTCCTCCTCATTTTTGCTCCTCGTGTGAATAGCATGTTGGGCTACCGAAGGGTTCCTGTGTTGCATACCTACAAGGATGGAATTTGTCCCTCTCGTTGCCCCTTGTCCTTGTCGGTGCTCATCTTTGGGTGCTGGCTGGACTCTGAAGTTGTCCACGTGTTACCATGCAAGCCTTCGAG
>NW_023362776.1:0-247 GCF_001411555.2 Juglans regia | reverse complement strand
GGTGTGGTTCAATTTGTTTGATGTTGTGGTCTGGCGGACGTAACGGCGTGTGAGTGGTGACAAGGTTGTATGTCTTGACAGGCTCCGTGCTTGTGCATCGAACTTTTAGGCGTGCTCCTCCTCATTTTTGCTCCTCGTGTGAATAGCATGTTGGGCTACCGAAGGGTTCCTGTGTTGCATACCTACAAAGATGGAATTTGTCCCTCTCGTTGCCCCTTGTCCTTGTCGGTGCTCATCTTTGGGTGCT
>NW_023362775.1:0-247 GCF_001411555.2 Juglans regia | reverse complement strand
TTTGAGACAAGCATATGACTACTGGCAGGATCAACCAGGTAGCATTCATTCTCGATGCCGGCACCGCACGTAAACCTACCACTCCGGAAGGAGGATAGGATCAATACGCGAGCACGACAATCGTTCGTGTCAAACGAGAACGCTCGGTTTGGGATAAAGAGGCCGGAGACCCCCCACACCAACACAATGTTCCGCATCCAAGAGCACGAGAACGCCCACATGGTCCATGACAACCAACGTAAACTCG
>NW_023362774.1:0-247 GCF_001411555.2 Juglans regia | reverse complement strand
AAAATCAAAAAAAATCGAAAATAGGCAAAAATCGATAGGTGATGCTTGGAACACATCCAAGATGTATTGGAATGAATTTAGGAAACCAATTTGGGTGGTTTCAATTGTCCAAAAGCACGAGACAAGTGTTCGCCCCCGTTCACGCACGTCGGGTGGCAACATTGGGGGGCCATGTTGTGAGTGTTGTATTGCAATCTTTTGAGGCAACAAGGAAGATTGCTTTTGTAGAGTTTGTGTGATCTACGGT
>NW_023362773.1:0-1176 GCF_001411555.2 Juglans regia | reverse complement strand
GAAACCCCTAAATTAATTTAGGGTTTCGGATTTGAGCCCTAAATTAAATTAGGGGTTTCAATCCAAATTAATTACACAATTAATTTCAATCCAAAGATTCCAAACCGAAATAATTACAGAAATGAGAAATCAAACACAATTCACATGCATTTCACGGACTCATTCAAATTTCAAACCAAAACACATGCACAATCTAAGCTCCACAGCACACAATTCACAAAAATCCCATCCTCCATCTCCGATAAACCCCATCCTTCCTCCAATCTCCATTAAAAATATAAATCACAACAAAATAAAATGGGTTTCGTCGTTTCTTACCTTTCGGGATTCGGATCTTCGGTGAGATGCAGAGAAACGGACCGGATGGGCGGATGCGCACGGCGACGTTGAAGCCACCGCTGGTAGCTGGGTGCGGCGCCGGAAACTCAGACTTAGAGAGAGGGAGGGTTGAGCGGCGGAGAGACAGAGATGAGAGAAGTGAGGGTCTGAGAGTGAGCGAGGCCGAGGGAGGGAATCAAGAACCTGTGCATGAACGTTGCTTTCATGTATATATATATTTTTTTATATATATATGGATGCGGGGCGGGTGTGACCCCCATCCCGCACCCGCCCCCGGATAGAGCCCCAGATGCGGGGCGGGTGACCCCGCCCCCGCATCTGGCGGACGGGGTGGTCCGCCCCGCCGCACGGGTGCGGGGCGGAACCGGGCCGGGGCAGCGGGGGCGGGGCCCCGCTGCCCACCCCTAGTGAAAAATAGTCCTAAAAGAAGATAAAAAAAACTCTGCTCTCTCTCTTCATTTTTCCTAGAGAAACCATCTAGATCTCTTAATCTTAAAGCATGAATTTTTTTAGGAGATTCTAATAGTCTCCTAAACGACGTATAAGTGCAAACAATAAAGTGATGTGGATTGTAAGATGAGCAAAGATCCGACCTTGTAAGAGTTCCGCTCATTGAGATAATTTGATTTAACCTTATTTAACAATTACCAAGAATTTATTTTCTATTTATTTCATAGGATTTTGATTTTTTCTTAAGAAATTAATGATATCACGCGATATCATATGATTATGCCATATGTTTCTGTTAGTGTTCTTGTCCTGTTCATGGACAAGAACTTTAACAAAGAGTCTTATTTCTAAATAACTAATATTATAAAGAGTTATTCAAAGAACACA
>NW_023362771.1:0-247 GCF_001411555.2 Juglans regia | reverse complement strand
TCTAGAGCTAATACGTGCAACAAACCCCGACTTCTGGAAGGGATGCATTTATTAGATAAAAGGTCGACGCGGGCTTTGCCCGTTGCTCTGATGATTCATGATAACTCGACGGATCGCACGGCCATCGTGCCGGCGACGCATCACTCAAATTTCTGCCCTATCAACTTTCGATTGTAGGATAGAGGCCTACAATGGTGGTGACGGGTAACGGAGAATTAGGGTTCGATTCCGGAGAGGGAGCCTGAGA
>NW_023362770.1:0-247 GCF_001411555.2 Juglans regia | reverse complement strand
GTGTTATGGCACCCAGTGCTACGCACATTGTTGCTCTCGGGGGTATCCGGATGATGCTGGCCTCGCTTCCATGGGGTTTGACGGGCATCTCCATTTTTCATTTTACATTTGGTTGGCCGCATGGTGGCCGGGCCTGTGTGTTCGTTTGCTTCCTCTTTGACGTAGATGTGCACGGCGGATGGTGTTATGGCACCCAGTGCTACGCACATGCTTCATTGAGGTGGCTTCCGGACCTTGATGGCCTTGT
>NW_023362769.1:0-247 GCF_001411555.2 Juglans regia | reverse complement strand
AAACATGGTATATGATATGATATGATAAGATGAAGATGTTCAGTTATGTTATGCCAAAGCGTTTTTGAATATGAAATGGATCCTCAAATATGAATTGTTGACTTGAGTATGAAATGTTTGAAAAGTCGCTCTGATTTTTTGATAACACGTTTTCTGAGATCTGCATATAAAAATAAAATGTTTTGTTTCTACATATTGAACTTTCTGAAAAGGCTCATGTTTACATGCTAGTATATGTTCTCTGCTT
>NW_023362768.1:0-247 GCF_001411555.2 Juglans regia | reverse complement strand
GACACGAACGATTGTCGTGCTCGCGTCTTGATCCTATCCTCCTTCCGGAGTGGTAGGTTTACGTGCGGTGCCGGCATCGAGAATGAATGCTACCTGGTTGATCCTGCCAGTAGTCATATGCTTGTCTCAAAGATTAAGCCATGCTTGTGTAAGTATGAACTAATTCAGACTGTGAAACTGCGAATGGCTCATTAAATCAGTTATAGTTTGTTTGATGGTATCTGCTACTCGGATAACCGTAGTAATT
>NW_023362767.1:0-247 GCF_001411555.2 Juglans regia | reverse complement strand
CTTCTCTTATTTCCCATGCCTAGCGGGGCAGGCTCGACACCACACAATGCTTCCACACGCTCAGCTAGCCTTGTGCTTGGTTGGGGTGTGGTTCAATTTGTTTGATGTTGTGGTCTGGCGGACGTAACGGCGTGTGAGTGGTCACAAGGTTGTATGTCTTGACAGGCTCCGTGCTTGTGCATCGAACTGTTAGGCGTGCTCCTCCTCATTTTTGCTCCTCGTGTGAATAGCATGTTGGGCTACCGAA
>NW_023362766.1:0-247 GCF_001411555.2 Juglans regia | reverse complement strand
AAACAAACTATAACTGATTTAATGAGCCATTCGCAGTTTCACAGTCTGAATTAGTTCATACTTACACATGCATGGCTTAATCTTTGAGACAAGCATATGACTACGGGCAGGATCAACCAGGTAGCATTCATTCTCGATGCCGGCACCGCACGTAAACCTACCACTCCGGAAGGAGGATAGGATCAAGACGCGAGCACGACAATCGTTCGTGTCAAACGAGAACGCTCGGTTTGGGATAAAGAGGCCG
>NW_023362765.1:0-248 GCF_001411555.2 Juglans regia | reverse complement strand
TTATTTATATATTATAGTGATTTTATTTTTTATTTATATATTATAATGATTTTATTTTTTATTTATATATTATAGCGATTTTATTTTTTATTTATATATAATAGCGATAAATATTTTTTATTTATATATTATAGTGATTTTATTTTTTATTTTTTATTTATATATTATAGCGATTTTATTTTTTATTTATATATTATAATGATTTTATTTTTTATTTATATATTATAGTGATTTTATTTTTTATTTAT
>NW_023362764.1:0-248 GCF_001411555.2 Juglans regia | reverse complement strand
ATCCCAACCGGCAGGAGGAAACATCAAATGTCCGAGGAAACATAAAGGCCTTTTTTATCGAAATACTTTGAATTTGGACGAGATTTTTTGCAGGCATGCTTAGAAAAATCATATCTTGAAGTAGGAGCAAGCCTCACAATTTTTTGACATCGGGATTTTTTTATTTAATTTTTTTGATTAAATAAATCCGAAAAATCAAAAAAAATCGAAAATAGGCAAAAATCGATAGGTGATGCTTGGAACACATC
>NW_023362763.1:0-1020 GCF_001411555.2 Juglans regia | reverse complement strand
AACTAAGTACCAGAATTTAAATACAATCTAAACATCAGTAGAGGTTTAAATGTAGTTATACAGTCATCCAAAATTAAATTACAATACAGTAAAATAAGATAACTAAGCCAGTGATCCCAGATCACTCCTCGGGCGGAGCCGTCTCCTCAGGCTCGCCCTCCTCCTCCTCATCTGCATCAAAATCTGCGTTACCACAGAATGGTACCGCAGGTAAGTATAACCCAAATAATTCTCAGGAATAAAATGCATTTAATGCAACCAACATGCATGCATATGATGAAATATGCATTTTCCTCAAAACATCATTTTCCCCGAAAATGATAATTTTCCAACACACGCCAAAATCCCATTTGGCCCAAAAATAATCCGTAAAATATTTTCCCAGAAAATGATTTACACAAAATCCAACTCACACTATTTTCCCAGAAAATAGTCCATTTAATCCGTCAATACCCTATGCACCATGGCCTCCCCTAGGGACCATCCGCATGTCCTGGCTTCGTTGTGATGCCCAGTTCCGCACCCAGCGCGTACATGGCCGAGCACCCACTACGCAACGAGCGATGCCCAGTTCCGCGCCCAGCGCGTACATGGCCAGACATCCTCTAGTCCCCGCCAGCAGAAGGACCACGGAGTCGGCACGAATCTCTCGTCTGATCCCATTGTCGCCCAGCGACAATCCAGGGGACGTTACTCAGTTTATTCCGCTCCCGAGTAACTAGAGGAGCTCCACCGAGATAATGCCCCATCTCGGCTTGGGGTCGTGATACGCACGCACCCAAATTCCATTCTCACATGAAAACCCAGTTTTCATAAACACATGAACATGAATGCAATACACGAAAACCCAGTTTTCTTTACAAACATGATCATGCATGAAATAATGATATGCACATGTACCAACCAATCCAAAATCCATCAATAACCAATAACCAATCCAATCCAACTAAACCAACAACTCCAATCACGAATCCATCCGACCCCCGTACTCCTCGGACTCAGTCCGGCATGCCAAAAATA
>NW_023362761.1:0-248 GCF_001411555.2 Juglans regia | reverse complement strand
AACCTTGTCACCACTCACACGCCGTTACGTCCGCCAGACCACAACATCAAACAAATTGAACCACACCCCAACCAAGCACAAGGCTAGCTGAGCGTGTGGAAGCACTGTGTGGTGTCGAGCCTGCCCCGCTAGGCATGGGAAATAAGAGAAGAGAAAATAGTAACAATCGGGACAGTTGTTGAGGTCTCAACCCCTTGGGAGCCAAGCCAAACCAGCAAACAACCCATCGTCGGCCGAGAGCACGCGTA
>NW_023362760.1:0-248 GCF_001411555.2 Juglans regia | reverse complement strand
CTCTCTGGCAGAGTTTGATGTTGCATAATTATGATTTTGCATACTTTTTCGTTTATCAGTTCGATTTAACCTTTTATTTTGGCAATATTCTGGCGGTGTTCTGGTGGTTTTTTTTTTTTTTTATAGTGGTTCGTCTGTCGTAGAACCTAAGCTTTTGGTGTCCAAGTTTGGGCAGGGGGGAAGGACGACCGGTGGCCCAATCAACCGCGCGACATACCTTCAGGTTTGTGTGTGTAAAGTGCATGCAA
>NW_023362759.1:0-248 GCF_001411555.2 Juglans regia | reverse complement strand
GTGGCATGGGGGGCGTGGCACACGCCCTTTCCATGGGCGCCAGGGGCATGCCCATGTGAGGGGGGCGGCATGGTCAGCCCTCCTGGCTGACCATGTTGGGGCTTGCATGCCCCCCCTAAAGAGCATTTAGAGCCAAATCCCAAACGGCAGGAGGAAACATCAAATGTCCGAGGAAACATAAAGGCCTTTTTTATCGAAATACTTTGAATTTGGACGAGATTTTTTGCAGGCATGCTTAGAAAAATCAT
>NW_023362758.1:0-248 GCF_001411555.2 Juglans regia | reverse complement strand
CCGTGGTTACTCCTTGTTTAAGTTCCTTGGCGCAGACCGCGCCGGGGTTCATTGTTCGATCGGGAAGGGAACGAGAAGATTGACCAACCACACACGAGGAGCGGTGGGCATATCTCAACGTGCCCTCCCAACCGTTTTTTGGGTGGGGGCATTACACCCCCACCCAGAAGGTTATTACATGTTCACAGGTCGTTCTGCTGGGCAGGTATCGACAATGATCCTTCCGCAGGTTCACCTACGGAAACCTT
>NW_023362757.1:0-248 GCF_001411555.2 Juglans regia | reverse complement strand
ACACGCTCAGCTAGCCTTGTGCTTGGTTGGGGTGTGGTTCAATTTGTTTGATGTTGTGGTCTGGCGGACGTAACGGCGTGTGAGTGGTGACAAGGTTGTATGTCTTGACAGGCTCCGTGCTTGTGCATCGAACTGTTAGGCGTACTCCTCCTCATTTTTGCTCCTCGTGTGAATAGCATGTTGGGCTACCGAAGGGTTCCTGTGTTGCATACCTACAAAGATGGAATTTGTCCCTCTCGTTGCCCCTT
>NW_023362755.1:0-248 GCF_001411555.2 Juglans regia | reverse complement strand
CGACGCTCTTCCGATCTTCTATCTCTCATGGTTCACACAATGTATAGTTTCATGCGTCAGTTGATATATAAGGCTTGCCCGTCAGGAGTTTCTCTCAATCATAGAACATGGCCCCTGCGCAAGGATGACATGCACAAATCGAAAAATGGTCCAAATTTTTTTTTAACTTGTTTCTTTAGGAAGTGAGAGGGAGGTATGGTGTGGGTTTATGGAAGTACATAAGGAAGGGATGGCCATGTTTTGTAAAT
>NW_023362754.1:0-248 GCF_001411555.2 Juglans regia | reverse complement strand
CAAGATGCACTTGGATTTATCTTCTTAAAAACAAAGCTGAAGCTCGAACCTCTCTAATCAATTTTTTTGCCCTCACTGAGACCCAATTTATTAGCCATATTAAAATTCTTCGATCCGGTAATGGCGCCGAATTTTACATGCCACATTTCTACAATTCCAAAGGTGTCATCCACCAATTAACATGCATTGCCACACCTCAACAAAACCCCCTTGCCGACCGTAAGCACCAACACATCCTCAATGTGGCA
>NW_023362753.1:0-248 GCF_001411555.2 Juglans regia | reverse complement strand
GGAACATTGTGTTGGTGTGGGGGGTCTCCGGCCTCTTTATCCCAAACCGAGCGTTCTCGTTTGACACGAACGATTGTCGTGCTCGC
Organism: Juglans regia; assembly: GCF_001411555.2. Lineage (NCBI taxonomy): Eukaryota > Viridiplantae > Streptophyta > Magnoliopsida > Fagales > Juglandaceae > Juglans > Juglans regia. The sequence continues at coordinate 162 of NW_023362753.1, read as the reverse complement.
GTCTTGATCCTATCCTCCTTCCGGAGTGGTAGGTTTACGTGCGGTGCCGGCATCGAGCATGAATGCTACCTGGTTGATCCTGCCAGTAGTCATATGCTTGTCTCAAAGATTAAGCCATGCATGTGTAAGTATGAACTAATTCAGACTGTGAAACTGCGAATG
>NW_023362752.1:0-1156 GCF_001411555.2 Juglans regia | reverse complement strand
CATGAAGGACATCTAAAGTTTTCCTCGAACCAAAATGACCACTCCAATATGCATGCTCAATGAATGGCAAATGATACTCCCGCAAACATTCATGCAACAAGTCAATGAATGACAAATGATACTCCCGCAAAGGTTGATACAACAAGTCAATGAATGGCAAATGATACTCCCATAAATGTTTATGCAACATGTCTGAAATCTTATTTTCACGAGAATGACCACTCCAATTATATTCAAACTCAATGAAAAGCAAATGATACTCCCACAAACGTTCATGCAACACGTCAATGTATGGCAAATGATACTCCCACAAATGTTCATGCAATACATCAATGAATGACAAATGATACTTCCACAAACGTTCGTGCAACAAGTCTTTGAATGGCAAATGGTATTCCCACAAACAGTCATGCAACACAACAAAAGTTTTCCTTACACCATGGTTACCCAACAAACCAGCATGTCCATCACACACAAGCAACTTACGCATAAAACTAGTAGGTACACAAAATCTATTCATTCTAAACAAGTACCAATCTAGTTTATAGAACTTACCAAAAGATGCATTCTCACATGTTCCATACACACTAGCAAAGTCATCATTATTAGCATGCAATTCCTTATCATATTCAAATCTCAACAATTTCGCATCTAAAATGAAGACAAGGACATACCTTCTTGCTAACGCATCAACCACAAAATTTTTCATACCTTGTGTGCATTTGAATACATGAGAAAAAGTCTCAATACAATCCTCCCGCTTAGTATGCATTCTAGTCAACAACTTACCTTGTCCCTTTAAGTGTGTCAATGACTCTTGTTTTTCCAAGAAAGGTCGATTAAGAATTGTCGCACCTGGCATAAAATCAATGTAGTGCTCTATCTCCCTAAAAGGTGGCAATCCACAAAAGACACCACTAGGAAACATGACCTCATATCCCTGCAACAAAGAGACAACAATACTAGGCAAACATACGTCAAGTTCGTTAGGATTAAGACTCGCCTTAGCATAAAAACTCACTTTTCTCTTTGTTTTTCTCTCACTTTCTTCACACTCTCTTTTCTTTCCACTCTCTTTTTCTTTTTCACTCTCTTTTCTTTCCACTCTCTTTTTCTTTTTCACTCTCTTTTTCACAATTACTTTTCAACTCATTCT
>NW_023362749.1:0-248 GCF_001411555.2 Juglans regia | reverse complement strand
CACTTTTTCTTGAGGTTTCAGCCTCACCCAAATCTTTTCCCTTTGGTGGTTCGGTCTTCTCCTTTGCTACAACTTGATCATTTTTGTCCCACTTTGGTTTCCAATAAGTACTAGAAACCGAAGTATACCTTGATGTACCCTTTCCTTTTAGCCGTCTCTCCACCTTCATAGCCATGTGCACTATGTCCTCTACCTCCTCATAATGTTGCAACTCAACTACATTGGCTATCTCCCTATTCAACCCCCTC
>NW_023362748.1:0-248 GCF_001411555.2 Juglans regia | reverse complement strand
TACCCAACAAACCAGCATGTCCATCGCACACAAGCAACTTACGCATAAAACTAGTAGGCACACAAAATCTATTCATTCTAAACAAGTACCAATCTAGTTTATAGAACTTACCAAAAGATGCATTCTCACATGTTCCATACACACGCAAAGTCATCATTATTAGCATGCAATTCCTTATCATATTCAAATCTCAACAATTTCGCATCTAAAATGAAGACAAGGACATACCTTCTTGCTAAAGCATCAAC
>NW_023362747.1:0-248 GCF_001411555.2 Juglans regia | reverse complement strand
AAACCACCACCACCATTGGCTTCACCGACCTCTCTAGGCCCTACCCTACCATTTTGGGGTCTTCGTTTGTCTCCGTTGAAAAGTGGGTATTTGTGACCCACGGCCACAGTGTATTTTACACTGTGGTGTTGCTCAGACGACGCATTTTTCAACTCCGTGATCCTCCGGAAATTATTATATTGCACTGTAAGTATTTCTCCAAAGAATTCTTGTGAATTTAATGTATTTTTGCACTAACGCATTTCACT
>NW_023362746.1:0-248 GCF_001411555.2 Juglans regia | reverse complement strand
AGTAGCAGATACCATCAAACAAACTATAACTGATTTAATGAGCCATTCGCAGTTTCACAGTCTGAATTAGTTCATACTTACACATGCATGGCTTAATCTTTGAGACAAGCATATGACTACTGGCAGGATCAACCAGGTAGCATCCATTCTCGATGCCGGCACCGCACGTAAACCTACCACTCCGGAAGGAGGATAGGATCAAGACGCGAGCACGACAATCGTTCGTGTCAAACGAGAACGCTCGGTTT
>NW_023362745.1:0-248 GCF_001411555.2 Juglans regia | reverse complement strand
ACAGTACTCCATAAAAATTTCGGACCAAGATCTATTCATTAGCTTGGTCAAAAACTCCAAAATATAACTCACTCTCCAGTTTATCGCCCAGAATGACCTTTCTGTGGTCTAAATAACTTTTTACCAATCAAATGATCTCCAAATGGAACAAATAAGATATCCACGTAAACTAGACTCCAAAAGAAACAACTTTCATGAAGGAAACGTTGCGAGGAAACACTTACAAAAGCTTCGAAACAGGCATTCAA
>NW_023362744.1:0-248 GCF_001411555.2 Juglans regia | reverse complement strand
ATTTAAACTTTCTCAAAACAGAAACTGTTTTTCCTCTTCCAGTTTCTAAGTTTCTAGACCTAAGAAAATATTTCACCAAAACTTTTAATCATGCAGCAAATCCTGAACCAATAATCATATACACATGTTAACAGTACTCCATAAAAATTTCGGACCAAGATCTATTCATTAGCTTGGTCAAAAACTCCAAAATATAACACACTCTCCAGTTTATCGCCCAGAATGACCTTTCTGGGGTCTAAACAACT
>NW_023362743.1:0-248 GCF_001411555.2 Juglans regia | reverse complement strand
TAGTTCATACTTACACATGCATGGCTTAATCTTTGAGACAAGCATATGACTACTGGCAGGATCAACCAGGTAGCATTCATTCTCGATGCCGGCACCGCACGTAAACCTACCACTCCGGAAGGAGGATAGGATCAAGACGCGAGGACGACAATCGTTCGTGTCAAACGAGAACGCTCGGTTTGGGATAAAGAGGCCGGAGACCCCCCACACCAACACAATGTTCCGCATCCAAGAGCACGAGAACGCCC
>NW_023362741.1:0-2683 GCF_001411555.2 Juglans regia | reverse complement strand
TTAGGCCTTAGGGGTTTCGGATTGAACCCCTAAAATTGAGGGGGTTTCAATCCGAAACCCCAAATCAGTTTGGGGTTTCAATCCGAAACCCCTAACTCAATTTAGGGGTTTTAATCCGAAACCCCAAATCAGTTTGGGGTTTCAATTGAAACCCCTAACTCAATTTAGGGGTTTCAATTGAAACCCCTAAAATTGAGGGGGTTTGAAACCCCTAACTCAATTTAGGGGTTTGAATTGAAACCCCCTCAAGTTGAGGGGTTTCGGATTGAACCCCTAAAATTGAGGGGGTTTCAATCCGAAACCCCAATTTCAGTTTGGGGTTTCAATTGAAACCCCTAACTCAATTGAAACCCCTAACTCAATTTAGGGGTTTATGTTTAGAATTATGTCGTACGTGATTGATAAGTGCATGTTTGGAATTATGTCGTATGTTGATTGATTTTTTTATTTTTTGTTGTGTTGTTGAATCAGGAATGTCTTCTCAAAGAGAGGTCACTGATAGCTCTCCCACCCCTACCAGTACCCCTGCCCCTACCAGTACCCCTGACCCAGAACCTAACCCTACTCCAACCCCTGGGAGTGGGAATACACCTTGCCCCGCCCCTAAGCCCACACAAAGTAAGAAACCTGTTTCCGTAGTTTGGTCTCATTTTACCAAACTAGAGGGTGGTGACCCCAATAACCCACAAGCTAAATGTAATTATTGTGGGAAAATATATGGATGTCACTATAGGAAACATGGTACATCCCAGTTAAAGGTCCATTTAGAGGAACAATGCAAGAAGAGTCCAATATTAAGATCCTTAGTGGAAAAGGGTCAATCAAGACTAGAAATTGGACTGAAAAAAATGGCGGATGGGAGTAGTGGGGGTTCAACATTGAAGGGGTATACAAAGTATAATGTTGATGAGTGTAGAAGGAAGTTAGCTCGTATGGTTGTCATAGACGAGCTACATTTTCAGTTTGTAGATGGGAGAGGGTTCCAAGAATTTGTCCAAGAATTGGAACCTAGATTTACTCTTCCTTCTCGCCACATTGTGGCAAAGGATATTAAAAAGATGTACTGGAAAGATAAAGATGTTTTGAGGGGCCAATTGGCGGGTTTGGTAGTTTGCCTCACTACCGATACTTGGACTTTAGTCCAAAATTTTAATTATATGTCTTTGACTGTCCATTTCATTGATTCTGACTGGATTCTCCATAAAAAGATTATCAAGTTTTGTCAAATAACTGATCACAAGGGTGAGACAATTGGGAAGGCCTTAGAGGCCTCAATCAAGGAGTGGGGGTTGAGTAGGGTTTTGACAGTTTCGGTTGACAATGCCTCGTCTGATGTCGCCTTGGGATATCTGAAGACTTATCTTAAAGAGGCAAATAAGACATTTTTGGGTGGTGAATATTTGCATGTTAGATGTTATGCACATATCTTGAATCTAATTGTGACTGAGGGGTTAAAAGATGTTGATAACTCGGTTGCACGAGTTAGATTGGCTGTGAAATTTGTGAGGTCTTCTCCTTCTAGATTGGAGAAATTCAAAATTGCTGCGAAGAGTGTGGGCATAACATCAAAGAGGGGTCTTTGTACTGATGTTCCAACCAGATGGAACTCAACCTTCTTGATGTTGGAGGCGGCCCAAGAATATAAAAAAGCCTTTCAATTATTGGGTGATGAAGACATTCAATATGTCAAATACTTTGATGAGCACGGGGGTTTAGGATTGCCTAATGATGATGATTGGGAGGTAGTTGCTACATTTGTTGATTTTCTCGGGCTGTTTTATGAAGTCACGTTGAACTTATCTGCTTCTTTGCACCCTACATACTATGAATTTTGTCAACAAATATGTAGGGTGAAAGAAGAATTAGACGACATGTGTAGGGGTTCCAATCTAAGGATGAGGGGGATGGCATTGACCATGAGGGTCAAATTTGACAAGTACTGGGGAGATTTGACTAGACTCAATATTTTGTTATATGTGGCTACTATTCTTGATCCCCGTCTAAAAATTTCTGGCATGTTATATGGTTTGGGACTTGCGTATGATCAGGCTTGGACTGATCTTATTGGTGAGATGGCCCGCGATACCCTTAATAGATTTTATGATGAGTTTAATGTAATTAAGGATGGTACTACATCTACTACACCTACACATATCCCAACACCTCCTCCAGACACCGGGGCAACAAAGAAGCGTAGATTGGCATGGACGAAAACCCTGCTACATAATCCCACACTAGTCCATCAATCTACGGAGGTGGTTTCAGAGTTAGACAGTTATTTGTCAACGGATCTTATTCAAGATGATGATGATTTTGACATTTTAGGATGGTGGAAGGTAGCATCAAAGAAATATCCCATCCTTTCTGAGATTGCCCATTGTATATTGGCCATCCCTATTAGCACCGTTGCCTCGGAGTCTGCCTTTAGTACCGGAGGGCGCATATTAGATCCTTTCCGTAGTTCATTGTCTCCTACAACTGTGGAGGCATTGATATGCACACAGAGTTGGACGATGGGAAATGATATTTATGTTCCGGATGTGTTAGATTTTAAAGAGACCGACGAAGAGGGTGGTGATCAGTCTGGATCTGTACTATCTGGTAATTATTGTTTTTATTTTATTATTTTGATTTATTTATATTCATTTCAATTTCATAATTATTTATATTTATATTCATTTCA
>NW_023362740.1:0-248 GCF_001411555.2 Juglans regia | reverse complement strand
ATCAAAAAAAATCGAAAATAGGCAAAAATCGATAGGTGATGCTTGGAACACATCCAAGATGTATTGGAATGAATTTAGGAAACCAATTTGGGTGGTTTCAATTGCCCAAAAGCACGAGACAAGTGTTCGCCCCCGTTCATGCACGTCGGGTGGCAACATTGGGGGGCCATGTTGTGAGTGTTGTATTGCAATCTTTTGAGGCAACAAGGAAGATTGCTTTTGTAGAGTTTGTGTGATCTACGGTGTTC
>NW_023362739.1:0-248 GCF_001411555.2 Juglans regia | reverse complement strand
TATACATATTACAATTAACATTTTTAATATATTTTGTAGCACTTGAGTTCTACAAATGCACAGAATAGATCCGTTCTGACTGTCCACCATCGTGCCGGTTCAAGTTCATTCCACCGTCTTGCTGAAAAAATGGTAATTAAAAAATTATAGAATTCATTTATTTTCCTGATATTCTTTCTGATAAGTACTAACATTATCTTTTTAAAATTGCTAATATTGTCGCTTTGTTAGAAACGTGATGATCCTGA
>NW_023362738.1:0-248 GCF_001411555.2 Juglans regia | reverse complement strand
CTTTAATGATTAAGTCTATTGAATAAGATTTCAAGTTCATGTATTTCACGTTCAAGTCATGTTTCAAGTTCACGTTATGTTCCGTTCAAGTTTACGTTCACGCAATCATGGTAATCCCATGAGACAAGAATATGTTTCAAGTTCATGTTATGTTATGTTCACATTTACGTTATGTTCCAAGTTCACATTTATGTTATGTCATGTTCAAGTTCATGTTTAAATTATGCATGTTCACGTTCATGTTATGT
>NW_023362737.1:0-248 GCF_001411555.2 Juglans regia | reverse complement strand
ATTTTTTTTTTTTTTTTTTTTTTTTTTTTCTTTTCATATTTTTTTAATATATTTAAATACATTTAAAAAATAAAAAAAATATATCAATACATTTAAAATCACTTCTTTAATCATTAAGTAAAAAAAATAATAATAAAAAAATAAAAAAAACAAGTGGTCAAATAGAGGTGTCAAATAGAGTGGGCATAGTAGTGTTTTCCTATATATATATATATATATATATATATATATATATATATATATATCTC
>NW_023362736.1:0-248 GCF_001411555.2 Juglans regia | reverse complement strand
TATAATATTTATCACTATTAAATATAAACAAAAAAATCATTATAATATATAAATAATAAAAAATCACTATAATATATAAATAAAAAATAAAATCACTATAATATTTATCACTATTAAATATAAATAAAAAATCATTATAATATATAAATAATAAAAAATCACTATTATATATAAATAAAAAATAAAATCGCTATAATATATAAATAAAAAATAAAATCACTATAATATATAAATAAAAAATAAAATCA
>NW_023362735.1:0-248 GCF_001411555.2 Juglans regia | reverse complement strand
TGAGCTACTCCGATGAGACATTAGAAGGTGCTGCACAGAAGAATGTTAGTGGTAAAAAAGAAAACCTCACACACTCCCTTACGTGTTTCAACTCGAATAATGACACTCTACTCGTGTTTCACTCTTAATGGCTTTTTCCCGATTATAGTCTCACACTCTCTTGCCTTTTACCTCAATAGTTTTTCCACTCAAGTTCTTTCAGAACTAAATGAACTCAATCAAGACAAGGCAACCTTGTTTTATCCCAA
>NW_023362732.1:0-213 GCF_001411555.2 Juglans regia | reverse complement strand
AAATAACGTAAGAAAGAACACCCAGCGATCGATTATAATGGCAACGGCTTGTCGGCTATCTATATATTTATGAAAAACATTTTTCATCAACCACTATTTATCGCTTCGTACCCACACTTTATAAAAAAGTATTCTTATATCTTATTAAAAATATCTTCTCCTCTTATAAAAACAATTATAAATATAAATATGAGAAAGAATAGTAATTAAAGC
>NW_023362731.1:0-248 GCF_001411555.2 Juglans regia | reverse complement strand
ATACATACATACATACATTAGATTCAAGTTGCACGGACCTGCATATATAGTCGATTTCAACTTGCACGGCATAACTTTTCTCCCTTTCAGTTTGTGGGGCCTCATGTGAATGGACCAGCTAGACTCTAGAGATGCTTTCTCATTAATGAGGTTTGAAGCCTAGCTAGCTGGCCTAATCTATCTATATACATACATTTAGTAATGGGAAATGCTGTCCCGAATGTTTTTTTTTTTTTTTTTTTTTTTTT
>NW_023362730.1:0-28859 GCF_001411555.2 Juglans regia | reverse complement strand
GACTAACGATGCCGAAATACTATCCAAAGACCTAACTAAGGAGGCTGCAAGCTCCATGTTGCGTCTACGGTGTCTAGTCAACCTCCTCCAGTCTGCCAGTGTCTGCTCCCTACTCTGATCCAGACACATGGCCTACCATTTTGGGGGAATGGTAGTTGGGTCTACCACGATGACATTTGATTACAAATCTCAATAAGTTAACAGGAAAACTTCCACACAGGTTAATGATGCATGCATGGTAGTAAAAGTATGAATGCATAATCAAAATCATAAGTAAGCATAGCATAACTTGACATATAGCATGACATAAATGACATAACTTGAACTGAAACTGAAACTTAGCTTGACGTGACATGGCATGTATGTGAACTTAAAATACAACATGGCTAGCAACATAGCAAGAACGTGAACTTGAAACATAACATGGAACTGAAACATAGCATGAACGTGAACATACATAATTTGAACATAACATGAACCTGAGCATAACATAATATAAACGTGAACTTGAAACATAACGTGAACGTGAACATAAACATGACACAAAATGAACGTGAACATAACCTGACATGAACGTGAACTTGAACATATTCTTGTCTCATGGGTTACCATGATAGCGTATTCCTATCTCATGGGGTTACCGTGATTGCGTATTCTTATTCAATAGACTTAATAAAAGTGACCATACTGGTGCTACACGGGTCCCCTTGAGCCGTGTGTCCCTGCCGATTACTGCATCACAACACAAGTGTCTATACTAGTTGTGGGTGCGTTGATACATACTCCACAGTTGTTGTGGCCCCACGTATTCTACGTGTCAGAATTGTTGTGTCTCACGTAGTTGTTGTGGCCTCATACTTCATGCTTTCCAGTTGTTGTGACCCCATGAATTGTTTGTGCCACACTTGCTGTGGACACACGTAACATAAAGTGTGGCTCCATCAGAGTTAGTGTCTGGCGCGCTCCAGTGACCAGCTAGATAGGCCCCATTCGCAACCTGTTGACTGTACTTCGTCAACCCAAAGAATTTCATACCTATTTAGACACTCCAGTGTGAATAAATGAGTTCTACTGGGATATTACCCTATCCTAGCGCTTAGCGTCGTGATTGACATGAATAACTTAACTGGCATACATGATATTTTGTAAAATGACGTGACGTAAACGTAAGATGACAGACAATATTCCATAACATGTCATACATAGACAATATTTCGTAACATGACACAATATGTAACAGACAACATTTTATAACATGGCATGACATGTGATAGTGAATATTACGTGACATGACATACATGTAACAAATACCATACGTAATGTGACATACTTACAAAAGATAGTAACATGAGATAGAATATATTGTGTAATAGATAAGTATTTCGTGACAGAATAATTCGTGTAATACATAAACATGAGATGACATGGCAAATAAAACAATATATGAACATAAACTGTAGTTCCCTTACCCATCACACATAGACAGTAAACTGATAGTAAGTTAAGAGCTAACTTACCTCGATCGTCGCATTCTACGAGAATAAAGCGCGAAAGACAAGGAACTGTAAAAGGGTATTCTAAATGTTAGAAATTTAATTTCTAATAATTAGAAAAGTGAAAAGGGACAACTTAGACTAAAATTACCATTTTACCCTCTACATGTGGAAAAATAACCATTTTACCCCTAACTTAAGGATTTCACATCTCAATTCCAAAAATTACCAAAATTTATATTTCTCATGTAAATTTTGTCCTAGACTCAAATATCAACTCAGAAAAATTTAAAACCATTCACAACTATGGAAAACTCACTATGGCTGAAATATTCATAAGTAATTTCTCTTGATTTTGGTTGCAATTTCTTCCATCTTCAAAACTCATGATTAAACCAAAATTTTGTAACAAAGATCTTCCTATTCTAAGTTTACAAACACACTTAACAAATCCATTAAGAAAAAGATAATCATCAACACCAAACTTTTTGTAAGAAGACCCAAACTTTTTAACAAAAGGTAAAGCCTTAAAATACAAGATTTGACTTTAATAAAAACATTGCCAATAATTCCAAAAAAAATCAAATCTTACTTCTAACATATTCATAACATCATCCTAAGATCAACCATGCATTAAATTATCAAACAAAAGTCACCAAAATCACAAAACAACACTTGGAGTTTTTAGTTTTACACTTAGTCCAAAAACATAAACTTTTCTCTCAACTAACTTTGATCAATCTCTTGATCCATGGCTTAAAGACATATGATCTTCAAACTAAAACATCTCATGGTTTAAAAATGTGTTCTAAAGAAGATCCAACTATCGAACTTCAAATCACATGGCTAAAACTCAATAAAACATGGATCTAACCCAACAACATCAAATCTTAGTCCTAACCGAAATCCTCATGCATAGAAAAAATCATATCTTTTAAAATAATACTAAATATCTTCAAAATAATATCTTAAAATGTATATAAGAGGCTTAGGATCATCACATAAAAATATCAAAGCCTTTGGAATAAGATTAAACAATGAAATATTCAAACTTTCACAAAACAAAAGCTGTGTTTCCACTTCCAATTTTCAAGTTTCTAGATCTAAGAAAATCTATCATCAAAAACTCTATTCATGCAACAAAACCTCAATGAAAATTCATAAACACATGCTAAAAACACTCCATAAAATTTTTGAACCAAGATATGTCCAGTAGCTTGGTCAAAAATTTCAAAACATAATATACCCTCCAGTTTCACGCCCAGAATGACCTTTGCATAGTTAAAAATACTTTTGACCAACCAAATGAGTATGTAATGAGACTAATAAGATATCCACAGAAACTACACTTCAAGATGAACAACTTTTATGCAAGAGTCATCATGCGAAAATATCTACAAAGGCTCTAGAATCTCCACGTAAAAAGACTCAGAGATCTGCCCGAGAGAGCACTTTTGAGTCTCTCTCAAAGAACGGGGTGAATAAGTGATGAAAATGAGTGAAACGTGTCTTGTAAGACTCTAGACTTTTGGAGGGGGAAGTTATGGGATGAATGACCCTTGATTGGTGTGGCGCCCCCGACCCCCATGTAAGGAAAACACGGGAATCGAGACGCCGGGATGATGACAACACGGTCACACATCCCAACGAACGTGCCAAGTGTGTGTACATGCAACGGTGTACAACAACAATGCAGCGGATTAGTCAACTAAGTACCAGAATTTAAATACAAGTAAACATCAGTAAAGATTTAAAAGCAGTTATACAGTCATCCAAAATAAAGTTAACACATGTCCCAAAAATACAAAGGGTAAAATAAATAACAAGCTAGTGATCCCAGATCACTCCTCGGGCGGAGCCGTCTCCTCAGGCTCACCCTCCTCCTCCTCATCTGCATCAAAATCTGCGTTACCAAAGAATGGTACCGCAGGTAAGTATAACCCAAAAATAATCTCAGGAATAAAATGCATTTAATACAACTAACATGCATGCATATGATGAAATATGTATTTTTCCTCAAAACATCATTTTTCCCGAAAATGATAATTTTCCAACACACGCCAAAAATCCCATTTGGCCCAAAAATAATCCGTAAAACATTTTCCCAGAAAATGATTTACACAAAATCCAACTCACACTATTTTCCCAGAAAATAGTCCATTTAATCCGTTATTACCCTATGCACCATGGCCTCCCCTAGGGACCATCCACACATCCTGGCTTCGTAGCGATGCCCAGTTCCGCGCCCAGCGAGTACGTAGCCAAGCACCCACTACGCAACGAGCGATGCCCAGTTCCGCGTCCAGCGCGTACATAGCCAAGCATCCTCTTGTCCCCGCCAGCAGAAGGACCACGGAGTCGGCACGAATCTCTCGTCCGATCCCATTGTCGCCCAGCGACAATCCAGGGGACGTTACTCAGTTTATTCCGCTCCCGAGTAACCAGAGGAGCTACACCGAGATAATGCCCCATCTCGGCTTGGGGTCGTGATACGCACGCACCCAAATTCCATTCTCACATGAAAACCCAGTTTTCATAAACACATGAACATGAATGCAATACACGAAAACCCAGTTTTCTTTACAAACATGATCATGCATGAAATAATGATATGCACATGTACCAACACAAATCCACATTCCTCAATAACCAATAACCAACCCAATCAAACCAACCCAAACAACTCCAATCATAAATCCATCCGACCCCCGTACTCCTCGGACTCAGTCCGGCATGCCAAAAAATACAGTGAAAAGCGTTAGTGCAAAAATACATAAAATTCATGAGAATACTTTGGAGAAATACTTACAGCGCTATATGATAATTTCCGGAGGATCACGAAGCTGAAAAAGGCGACGTCTGAGCAACATCACAGTGTAAAATACACTGTGGCCGTGGGTCACAAATACCCACTTTTCAACGGAGACAAACGAAGACTCCAAAATGATAGGGTAGGGCCTAGAGAGGTTGGTGAAGCCAATGGTGGTGGTGGTTTGCCGTGGATGACGGCGCAAATGGTGGTTGAAGGCCAAAAACGTACAAATCGGAAATGGACTTGGTGGGGCTTCACCGAAGACGGATCGGAGCTGGGGTTGGGTCCAAAGGGTTGCCAAGAGGTCGGGGATGAAGTGGTAGGAAGATGGTGGCCAATGGTGGCGCGACGGCGGCGCGCGAAAGAGGTGAAGGCCGCGGCTTCAAGCCGTGTGTGGAGGCTAATGGTGGCTCGGATGGAAGTGAGGTTGGTAGGGTGAGGTCGCCGGCGGCAGGGGAACCAAATGGAGGGGGCGGTGTCGACCACGGCGGCTCGACGGCGGCGGGCTGGGAGAGGGGATGAACGCATGGGGAGAGAGAAAGGGAGGGGGCTCGCGCACGGGGGAAATGCAGCGGGAAAGAAAGAAAAAGAAAGAAAAAGAGAAAAAGAAAAGAAGAAAGAGAGGAAAGAGAAAAATAGAGGGAAAGAAATGAGGTCCAGTCCTCATAACTTGGGTCACGAAAATGATCCAACGGAAATGATTTTAAAACCACAAATTAAATAAAATAATTTAAACGTAATGGTAAAGTCAAATTGAAATAATTAAATCACACAGTAATTAAATAAATATTAAAAGCAATTTAAATGCATAACAATAAATAAATATTAAGAAAGCACATAAAATATTAATTTTTTCCAATTAAAAAATCTTAAAAATAATCCAATTAAAATCCAATAATTTTAAAACAAGAGAATAATTTTTTGAATAACATAAAAATAATCATTCAATAAAAATACACTAAAATACGGGGTGTTACATTCTCCCCCCCTTAAAACAAATTTCGTCCTCGAAATTAGCAAGGTCAAACATTAAACTAAGACAGGATCAAAATCCAACCAAGAGCATACTTAGAACATACCGTCAAAATCAAACAAACAAGTAAGGATAATGCTCCCTCATGTCGGCTTCTCTTTCCCATGAGAAATCTTGAGCCAACGGATCACCCCATGACACTTTCACCATAGGTATTGTCTTGGACCTTAATCTTTGCTCTTTCCAATCTACAATCTGCGTCGGGGCAACTTCATAAGTAAGGTTAGGCTGAAGTTGAATGCGTTCAGGGTCAACAAAACGTGGCTCTTGCTGTCCAAAACTCTTCTTCAACGAAGACACATGAAACACATCATGAACATCCCCAAAATAATCCGGCAAGGCAACTCTATAAGCAACAAGCCCAACTTTCTCTACGATCTGAAAAGGGCCAACATACCTTGGACTGAGCTTTCCTTTCTTACCAAAGCGCTTAACGCCTTTCATAGGAGAGACTTTAAGATAAACCCAATCACCTTCTTCAAAGGATAAGTCTCTTCTTCTTGTATCTGCGTAACTCTTCTGGCGATTTTGCGCTTCTGCCATTTTAGTCCTTATAAACTGAACTTGATCCTTCATTTCTTGAATTATCTCAGGCCCAATTACTTTACTCTCGCCGACTTCATCCCAACACAAGGGTGATCTACACTTCCTTCCATACAAAGCTTCATACGGGGCCATCTGGATGGAAGAATGAAAACTGTTATTGTAAGAGAATTCAATAAGCGGTAGATGATTCTCCCAACTTCCTTGAAATCCTATGACACAAGACCGCAACATATCCTCTAGAGTCTGAATAGTACGCTCTGATTGACCGTCTGTTTGAGGGTGATATGCACTACTAAACTTCAACTTAGTGCCTAAAGCCGCCTGCAAGCTCTTCCAAAAATGGGACGTAAACCGCGGGTCCCGATCTGACACGATACTCTTGGGTACTCCATGCAAACGCACTATCTCCTTGACATATAACCGAGTCAACTTACCCAAAGAGTCAGTATTATTAACAGGCAAGAAATGGGCACTCTTGGTCAACCGATCAACAATCACCCAAATTGAGTTCTTCCCACTAGGAGTTCTCGGTAAACCCACAACAAAATCCACTACTCGGACATCCAAAACTGAAGATAATAATTCCTCTTGCTGAGAACTCTCGATAAGAAGTCTCCTCATTCCATAAAGGAGAGAGTCCAAATCTGATGACTCTGCTTCATCCACTTGTTGAGACTTTCTACTCAAAGCATCAGCGACTAGATTTGCCTTTCCTGGATGATACTTAATCTCACATTGATAGTCGCTAATCAGCTCTAACCACCCTCTGTCTCATATTGAGATTCTTCTGAGTAAACAGATGCTTCAAGCTCTTGTGGTCAGTAAAAACTTCACAGGCTTCACCATACAGATAATGCCGCCAAATCTTAAGAGCAAAAACTATTGCCGCCAACTCCAAATCAACACCTATGCTACAACTTCTAAACCTCCATTGAATTCTACTTTTGGTAACCTAATAGCCACTTCCAAAGCTAACCATCAATAACAAATTGCACAACTAAATTATTAATCTCCAATTACAAGTATCTTGTCAAAATTCAAGTCACCACTAATTCCCCAAAATCAGCACAATCTGAACTCCTGACTACAACCAAAAATATCACGCTCCTGCTGCGCACTCTGATATTCGCAACATGCATAAAACTTATGTCCTCATGAAACTAACACCATCGAGTACAAGGTAGCTCCATTCCTATTGACCAAAAACTCTTATCACATCTTGGTAGAAAAATACTCCCTTTCCAAAAACCACGAATTATAACTCAAATTCCTCAATTAACTCTCGCAGCCTTAATCAAAATCAATTCCATAAAATACATCCACCTCATCTACGATAAGGAACATACCTTAAAAGGCTCGATTCCAACTTGCCGAATCAATAAGAGCACCTATAAACTTCTACCTGACAATCTAAACCCCAAAAGCTCATCACTTACATTCTGAACATCTAATCTAGCGGTGACTAAACTCACTACGAACCACCATAGACTACACCAAAACATTATCAAAACCTTCTTGGTAACTCACCCACTTATCTCTACTCCTACAAGCTAGCATTAACATAACTAATTCCTTCAATAGTACATCACTATTATACCTCAAGGCAAACCATACTGCTCAATCTTCAATCCACCAAAAGTCATTGCAAAGCACCCAAGGATCCTAATACTTTATTAACCGCATACTTGATCATCTTATCCACTGTTGATACCTAAGGTTCAACTTCGAAGATCTTATCATACACCATACATGATGTCCCAACAATCTCTCTTCCAGTTAAATAACAATGTCCTTAATTCAACCAACTGGATGCTCAATTTCCAAAAGAAAGTATAACCTCAAAAATTTAAATTCCTAGGTGACCTCAAGTCACAATTAATTCCTGAAGATAATTACAATAACTATTCCCAACCATGCTTCATTGAGTAACCCACTTCAACTGCACACTTCGATCAACTCACCAAAAACTCCAAGCCAAGGTCTCTTAAATTACCACTATTGTGTCAACTCTTCTTCAACACCTACCAAAGTCTCTTTCTCCAAACCAAAATGAGACTAGAACTTATACTCTCCGAAATCCATAACCACTCACCACTACTATACATCAATGTCACGCACCCTTAGCCAAAACCATTAATCCTCCAAACGTGCAGATGATCATCATTACCATTTCCATCACTAGACCTATATCCTCGAAATGAACAAGAATCATTTCCTACATCCACACCATCTATCATCCTTAAAATTGATATGGATTAAATCCTCAACCTATCACTGAAACATCGAGCTAAAAGCAATAATCTTTCGAATTAGATCAACATCCTCAATCCTCAGAAAATACACGAACTAGATAATTCCCTTCAGTTCCAAAGAAATTCTTTCTTGAAAAAAATTCTCACATTAGTAACTTAACTCTCATCAATCCTATTTTAATTCAGTCCTTCAACTTTGTAATTCTAAAACCTTAAACAAAATAAAAATCATTTTCCGAAATCCTTAAAATCGATGACCTCAAATCTAAAACATTCACCCTATAAAACTTGTAAATTCTAAAACCCCAAATGTTATCAAATTGCTTATCAAGGTCGGCAAGATCGAAAACTTCTAATCTAAGTAATCCTTTAATTGCTTGTTGAACCTACTACCTTAAATCTCATAACTTATTTCCTAAAAACTATGAAGCCTCAAACCTCAGATGAACTTATCATAAATCTAACCTTGAAATTTGTTGAACTTACAACCTCCTACCCCAAAAACTCATTACATAAATTCTACGGAACCTAAGACCTTAATTATCCTAAGCAATTTAAAATTATTCCCCTCCTTAGCAGCAATTCGAATTCCTACTCCAAAAAGTTCACCCTGACCATGATGTTCGAGCCTCGATATTAAAACAAACCAATCACCAAGAGTTCAAGCCTACTACATCAAATATTCAAGCCTAAGAATGGCCTTCTCAGTCATACTATCTTCCTGTCATAGCGTAATCCTTAACCCGCCTTTCAATTCCGAACAAAACAAAACAAAACAAAATCAAATCATAACAAATAAAATTTCATACATAAAATAGCATACGACAAAATGCATAAAATCAATGAAGTAGCTCACAATAAAATGATTAAAACAATAAAATAACATAACATAAATAAATCAATAAAATAAATAAACAAACAAGTAATATACAATAACTAAATAAAACCAATAAAAACCACAAACTTTAAATTAAATAATTTTCAAATCACAACTTTTAAAACTTTCTGGTACTGCACCTATGGGACATGTGGTTTTACCCAGAGCCGAACTGCTCTGATACCACCTGTGGCGCCCCCGACCCCCATGTAAGAAAACACGGGAATCGAGACGCCGGGATGATGACAACACGGTCACACATCCCAACGAACGTGCCAAGTGTGTGTACATGCAACGGTGTACAACAACAACGCAGCGGATTAGTCAACTAAGTACCAGAATTTAAATACAAGTAAACATCAGTAAAGTTTTAAAAGCAGTTATACAGTCATCCAAAATAAAGTTAACACATGTCCCAAAAATACAAAGGGTAAAATAAATAACAAGCTAGTGATCCCAGATCACTCCTCGGGCGGAGCCGTCTCCTCAGGCTCACCCTCCTCCTCCTCATCTGCATCAAAATCTGCGTTACCACAGAATGGTACCGCAGGTAAGTATAACCCAAAAATATACTCAGGAATATAAAATGCATTAATACCACCAACATGCATGCATATGAAGAAATATGCATTTTCCTCAAAATATCATTTTCCCCGAAAATGATTAATTTATCAACACACGCCAAAATCCCATTTGGCCCAAAATAATCCGTAAAACATTTTCCCAGAAAATGATTTACACAAAATCCAACTCACACTATTTTCCCAGAAAATAGTCCATTTAATCCGTCAATACCCTATGCACCATGGCCTCCCCTAGGGACCATCCGCATGTCCTGGCTTCGTAGCGATGCCCAGTTCCGCGCCCAGCGCGTACATGGCCGAGCACCCACTACGCAACGAGCGATGCCCAGTTCCGCGCCCAGCGCGTACATGGCCAGACATCCTCTAGTCCCCGCCAGCAGAAGGACCACGGAGTCGGCACGAATCTCTCGTCCGATCCCATTGTCGCCCAGCGACAATCCAGGGGACGTTACTCAGTTTATTCCGCTCCCGAGTAACCAGAGGAGCTCCACCGAGATAATGCCCCATCTCGGCTTGGGGTCGTGATACGCACGCACCCAAATTCCATTCTCACATGAAAACCCAGTTTTCATAAACACATGAACATGAATGCAATACACGAAAACCCAGTTTTCCTTTACAAACATGATCATGCATGAAATAATGATATGCACATGTACCAACACAAATCCACATTCCTCAATAACCAATAACCAATCCAATCAAACCAACCCAAACAACTCCAATCATAAATCCATCCGACCCCCGTACTCCTCGGACTCAGTCCGGCATGCCAAAAAAATACATGAAATGCGTTAGTGCAAAAATACATAAAATTCATGAGAATACTTTGGAGAAATACTTACAGCGCTATATGATAATTTCCGGAGGATCACGAAGCTGAAAAAGGCGACGTCTGAGCAACACCACAGTGTAAAATACACTGTGGCCGTGGGTCACAAATACCCACTTTTCAACGGAGACAAACGAAGACCCCAAAATGGTAGGGTAGGGCCTAGAGAGGTCGGTGAAACCAATGGTGGTGGTGGTTTGCCGTGGGTGGCGGCGCAAGGGGCGGTTTTAAGGCCAAAAAGTCGAAATCGGAAATGTACTTAGTGTGGCTTCACCGGTGACGGATCGGAGCCGGGGTTGGGTCCAAAGGGTTGCCAAGAGGTCGGGGATGATGTGGTAGGAAGATGGTGGCCGGAGGTGGAGCGACGGCGGCGCTGGAGCGAATGGTGGCCGCGG
Source organism: Juglans regia (assembly GCF_001411555.2). Taxonomy (NCBI): domain Eukaryota; kingdom Viridiplantae; phylum Streptophyta; class Magnoliopsida; order Fagales; family Juglandaceae; genus Juglans; species Juglans regia. The sequence continues at coordinate 18,035 of NW_023362730.1, read as the reverse complement.
CTTTGGAGGGTGCGTGCGGGCTACCGGCGGCGAGATAGGGGCTGGGATTTGGGGGGTGAGGTCGCCGGAGGGAAGGGGTGCTAGTCGGCCGGGCGGTGTCGCGCACGGCAGCGCGACGGCGGCTGGGCAGGGAGGTGGACGGACGCACGGGGAGAGAGAGAAGGAGAGAGCTCGGGCACGGGGGGGGGAAAGCAGCGGGAAAGAAGAAAAAGGAAAGAAAAAGAGAAAAAGAAAAGAAGAAAGAGAGGAAAGAGAAAAATAGAGGGAAAGAAATGAGGTCCAGTCCTCATAACTTGGGTCACGAAAATGATCCAACGGAAATGATTTTAAAACCACAAATTAAATAAAATAATTTAAACGTAATGGTAAAGTCAAATTGAAATAATTAAATCACACAGTAATTAAATAAATATTAAAAGCAATTTAAATGCATAACAATAAATAAATATTAAGAAAGCACATAAAATACTAATTTTTTCCAATTAAAAAATCTTAAAAATAATCCAATTAAAATCCAATAATTTTAAAACAAGAGAATAATTTTTTGAATAACATAAAAATAATCATTCAATAAAAATACACTAAAATACGGGGTGTTACAGTTTGGGTTGCTGAAATTCATTGTTCTAGGGTTTGTGTTGGCTAAAATCTCTTGTTCTGGGGGTTGCTGTATATGACTTGTCCAATGGTTTTTGAGTTATTGTTAGGGTTTTCTCAACTGCTTATTCTTGATTGTGATCAAATCAGTTGGTGAAAAGAAAAGAAAAGAACAGAAAAGAAAAAAAAATCATGAAAAAAAAAAAACAATCCGAGATAGTTTTTTCTTAAGCCTTATCATCAAAGGGGGTGCATACATTATTCTAGTTGGTATCTTGTCTTATAGTTACTGTTTCATTCGTATAATTTTCTTGATTCACGTGCCGTTTTTTTTTTCTTTCATTCCTTCTGTGTTTCTCTTGTTCTTGTTTCTTGGACCTAATTACTAGTTGGGATAAAATAAGGTTGCTTTGTATTGATTGAGTCAATTAGTTCTTAAAGAACTTGAGTGGGAAACCACCTCTTGAGGTAAAAGGCAAGAGAGTGTGAGACTATTATTGGAAAAAAACCAATTAAGAGTAAAACACGAGTGGAATGTCATTATTCTAGTGTAAACACGTAAGGGAGTGTGTGAGGTTTACTTTTTTTTTTTGCCACTAACAGTCTTTTGTGTAGTTCCTGATAATGTCTCATCGGAGTAACGCATCACCAAGGGAGAGAGCAGATAACACATCCTTTGTGTTGCAAGCCATGCAACAACAGTTTGAGCGGTTGAACTTGGTGTTGGGTGAAGTAAGGGATAAGATGGATCATCAAGAAGCAGCGATTAGAAATCTACAAGGTGGGAGGGATAGGAGGCGACGTGAGCATAGAGTTGAAAATCAGTATGAGAATGAAGGAGATGGTGAGGATGAGGAAGACTTAGCATCTGACATTGGGTCCGGTAGAAATAGAAGAGTTAGACATGAAAGAGGACTTGAGGGGAATCTAAGGGTTCTGGATGGTGTAGATAGAGACCTTGGTAGCATCAAAATGAAAATACCATCTTTCTAAGGTAGACCTGACCCTGAGGTTTATCTAGAGTGGGAGAAAAAAATTGAGTTGGTGTTTGATTGCCATAATTACTCTGAGGAGAAGAAAGTGAAGTTGGCGGTAATTGAGTTCACTGATTATGCTATTATTTGGTGGGATCAATTAGTGACCAATAGGAGGAGGAATTATGAGAGGCCTATAGACACATGGGGAGAGTTGAAAGCTCTCATGAGGCAGAGATTTGTTCCTTGCCATTACTATAGAGACCTTTACCAGAAATTACAAAATCTTACACAGGGGTCTAGGAGCGTGGAGGATTACCATAAGGAGATGGAGGTGGCGATGATTCGGGCTAATGTAGAAGAGGATCGAGAGACCACCATGGCTAGATTTTTGAGCGGTTTGAATAGGGATATAGCCAATGTAATTGAATTGCAACATTATGTGGAGATAGAGGACATGGTGCACATGGCTGTGAAGGTGGAGAGGCAAATAAAGAGAAAAGGGACAGTAAGGTACACTTCGGTTTCTAACACTACTTGGAAATCAAAATGGGATAGGAATGATCCAGCTGAAGCAAAGAGAAAGACCGAACCACCTAAGGGAAAAGATGAGGGAACTAGCAACAAACCAAAGGTAGAATCCCAACCTTCACGGAATAGAGATATTAAATGTTTTAAGTGTTTGGGTTCAGGGCACATTGCTTCTCAATGTCCAAATAGGAGGGTGATGATTATGCGTGACAATGGGGAGGTGATGACTGAGAGTGAGGATGATAGTGATGAGGTGCCCGAGTTGGTTGATGCTAGTGATGATGATGGAGTGGTATACCCTGTGACAGGTGAGTCTCTTGTTGCCAGACGTGCTCTCAATGCACACATTAAGGTGGATGATGCAGAACAACAGAGAGAGAACATTTTCCATACTAGATGCCATGTCAACAATAAGGTATGTAGTATGATCATTGATGGGGGGAGTTGTACTAATGTGGCTAGCACTACTTTGGTTGAGAAATTGAATTTACCAACCTTAAAACACCCTAGACCATACAAATTGCAGTGGTTGAATGATTGTGGAGAGGTTAGGGTGGATAAACAAGTGTTAGTTACTTTTTCTATTGGGAAGTATCAGGATGAGGTGCTTTGTGATGTTGTGCCTTTGCATGCTGGCCATATTTTGTTGGGGAGGCCATGGCAGTATGATAGGAGAGTGACACATGATGGGTTCAGGAACATGTATAGCTTTGAAAAGGAGGGCAAAACAATTAAGCTTGCTCCTTTAACTCTAAGCTAGGTCTATGAGGACCAACTGAAATTGAAAAGTGAGGTTACTCAAAAAAGAAAGAGTGAAAATGAGAGTGATCAAAAGAGAAAGAGTGAAAATGAGAGTGATCAAAAAAGAAAGAGTGAAAAATAGATTGAGCAAAAAAGAAAGAGTGAGAGTGAAAATGAGCATAAAAGAAAGAGTGAAAAAGAAAGTAGAGAGGTGGCTGAGAGTAAAGAAAAAAGAGTGGAGCCATGAGAGAAAAAAGAAAGAGAGTCTGCAGAGAGAAAAGGAAAGGCAAAAGTGAGTTTCTATGCAAGAGTGAGTGAGGTTAAGAGGGCTTTCTTCGCAGATCGCCCTATGATTTTTCTTGTCTATAAGAGTCTTATCTTGCTCTTGATGAAACTAACCAATCTCTTCCTAGTTTGGTTGTTTCTTTGCTACAGGAGTTTGATGATGTATTCCCGGAGGAGATGCCAAATGAGTTGCCACCCATTAGAGGCATTGAGCACCAGCTTGATTTTGTGCCCGGGGCTGCTATTCCAAACTGACCAGCCTATAGGAGTAATCCAGAGGAGACAAAGGAGCTTCAGAGGCAAGTTGAGGATTCGATGAGCAAGGGGTACGTGAGGGAGAGCATGAGCCCTTGTGCAGTACCAGTACTACTAGTGCCAAAGAAGGATGGGACGTGGAGGATGTGCATTGATTGCAGGGCGGTCAACAATATCACCGTAAAGTATCGCCATCTCATTCCTAGATTGGATGATATGCTTGATGAATTGCATGGCTCATATATTTTCAGTAAAATTGATCTTAAAAGTGGGTACCATCAAATTAGAATGAAAGAGGGTGATGAATGGAAAACTGCTTTTAAGACTAAGTATGGGCTTTATGAATGGTTGGTTATGCCATTTGGACTTACAAATGCGCCCAGTACTTTCATGAGATTAATGAACCATGTCCTACGTGCATTCATAGGCAAGTTTGTGGTTGTGTACTTTGATGATATCTTAGTGTACAACAAGAACTTAAATGAACATATTGAGCATTTGAGATATGTGTTTGATGTGTTGAGATGTGAAAAGTTGTATGCTAATTTCAAGAAATGTGCCTTTTGCATGGAAAAAGTTATTTTTCTTGGTTATGTTGTTAGTACAAAGGGCATTGAGGTGGATGAAGAGAAAGTCAAGGCCATCAAGGAGTGGCCAACGCCAAAAAGCATCACTGAGGTAAGAAGCTTTCATGGCTTAGCTAGCTTTTATCGGCGTTTTGTTAAAGACTTCAGCACCATTGCTGCACCACTCACTGAGGTAATTAAAAAGAATGTTGGGTTTCATTGGGGGGCTAATCAAGAGAATGCTTTTGCCACTATTAAAGAAAGGTTGTGCTCTGCACCTGTGTTAGCATTACCTGATTTTAACAAAACTTTTGAGATTGAATGTGATGCCTCAGGAATAGGGATTGGAGCCGTTTTGATGCAGGATAGGCGGCCCATAGCCTTCTTCAGTGAAAAGTTAAGTGGGGCATCCCTGAAGTACCCTACTTATGACAAAGAGTTTTATGCTCTTGTTCGTGCATTAGAGACTTGGCAGCACTACCTATGGCCAAGGGAATTTGTGATCTACACCGATCATGAATCATTGAAGCATCTCAAGGGTCAAGGTAAGTTGAATAAAAGGCATGCTAGATGGATGGAATACATTGAGACCTTTCCCTATGTCATCCGTTACAAGCAACGTAAGGAGAACATTGTTGTTGATGCTCTATCCCAGAGCTATGTACTTCTTACTTCTATGAGTGCTAAAATGCTTGGGTTTGAATATGTGAAAGACATGTATGCCGATGGTGCTGATTTTTCAAATGTGTATGTGGCATGTGATAAGGCGGCATTTGGTAAGTTTTACAAGCATGATGGTTATTTGTTTAAAGAAAGCAAACTTTGTGTGCCAAATTGTTCTATGCGTGAGTTATTGGTGCGTGAGGCACATGGTGGGGGATTAATGGGACACTTTGGTGTCAAGAAAACTTTAGACATTTTGCATGAACATTTATTTTGGCCTAAGATGAAGAGAGATGTTAACCGTATTTGTGGAAGGTGCATTACATGTAGAAAGGCCAAATCTAAGGTTTTGCCACTTGGGTTGTATACACCCTTACCCGTTCCTAGTGAGCCATGGGTAGACATATCTATGGACTTTGTTTTGGGGCTGCCTAGGACCAAAAGGGGTAGAGATTCTATTTTTGTGGTTGTGGATAGATTTAGTAAGATGGCACATTTCATTCCATACCATAAAATAGATGATGCCACAAACATAGCTGACTTGTTTTTCCGGGAGATAGTGCGACTCCATGGTCTACCTAGGAGTATTGTTTCTAATATGGATGTTAAATTCCTTAGCTACTTTTGGAAGGTGTTGTGGAGGAAATTGGGTACTAAGCTCTTATTTTCCACTACTTGTCATCCGCAGACTGATGGTCAGACTGAAGTAGTTAATAGGACTTTAACTCAGCTTTTATGCACTGTTGTTCATAAGAATTTAAAAACTTGGGAGGATTGGTTGCCATTTATAGAGTTTGCATATAATAGGACGATGCATACTACTACTTCATACTCTTCTTTTGAAATTGTTTATGGATTTAATCCACTTACTCCTTCGGATTTGATGCCTTTACCTGTTGATGACAGGAGCAGTTTGGATGGACAAAAGAAGGCGGAGTTGGTGAAGTCACTTCATGAGAGGGTACGGCTTCAAATTGCCCAAAAGAATGAAATGGTTGCTTCCCAAGCCAATAGAGGACGAAGGCGTGTCATCTTTGAACCAGGAGATTGGGTTTGGGTTCACATGCCAAAGAAAGATTCCCAGCCCATAGAAGGACTAAGTTGCATCCTCAAGGAGATGGACCTTTCCAAATTCTTGAGAAAATTAATGACAATGCATATAAAGTGGATCTTCCAGGTGAGTATAAAGTTTCTGCAACTTTCAATGTTTCTGATCTTTCTCCTTTTGATGTAGGTGAAGATTCGAGGTCGAATCCTTTTGAGGAGAGGGGGAATGATAGGAACCAAGGTGGGCCTACACTTAAAGATCCTTTGCAAGTTCCAGATGGTCCAATTACAAGATCAAGGGCCAAGAAGATCAAGGAAGCAATGCAAAGATTGGTGCAATCCACTTGGGATGAAGCCAGCAAGAGCCCAACACTCAAGATGGGTCTAAGAGAAGAAGAACCAGTTTTGATCCACTTGATTCAAGCTGTGGAAGACATGACTTAGAGATACGACCTATTGTTATTGGAGGCTTCCAGTTTGGTTAAATGATTTATTTTATTAGTTTAGAATAACTGGGCTTGGAAATGCTTGGCTCACATGTCTTATTTCTTATGAACTATATTTTTGGGAAGGCCTTGTATTTTGGTCAAGGGCTTATTTGGAAAGTTACTTTTCAGGAACTAGGGTTTCATCAATTTATTGTAGGGATTATTGTAGCCGCTCGTACTGTAGCCGGTACTGTTCATCAAGGGTAATTTTGGGTAAAAGGGGATTTATTTTGGCTAGGATTTTGATTAGGTTTGGGTTTAAAAACTCTTTGTAGCCTCATTTGACAGATTAGACAATATTGAATTTTATTTGTGAGTTGAGTTTTCTCCTCTTGTTCTTGATTGAACTCTTAAACTTATCAAAGGTAAATCACAACCTTTGTGGCATTCTTCCTTTGTAATCTGGGTTCTTGAGACGGGTTCTTCAACGGGTCTAGATTTTAATATAATCTAGGTTCTTGAAACAAGTTCTCATTGGGTCTAGGTTCTCCATCCGTTGACTTGATTTTGGCTTTCTTGGGGAGTTTTCAAATTGATTGTGAGTTCAAGAGATTTACCTTGGTTCCTATCTGACAGTCTCATTTAGAGACGCGTTTGCAGGACCAACAGAGAGACAAGGAGGAAAGAATACGCAGTGAAGTGCAAGAGCAAGTGCAACGAGAGATGATGGTGCTAATGAAGCATGTTATGTCGTTGCAACAGAATCCCCGTGGGCGAGGGAAAAAGAAGAAATAAATTTTATCAATATTTCTGACTAGTTTTAATATCTAATTTTGTGCTTTTATAAGACATTATTACTTGTTAATTGGGTATGTAATATGATAACATTGGTATTATGTTTTTAAATTTTATGAAATTAGTATTTCTGATCTGTACGTTCGAATGTAAATAAAAATCGTTCGAACGTTGGTTCACACTCTAACAAACATTCGAATGTAAATACAATTTGATCATTCAAACGTCAAACTATACGTTCGAAAGTCTTCACGCTAAAACGTACAAACCATTCGAACTGTAAAGCGAATAACGTTCGAACAAAGAACTTGCATTCGAACGCTCATTCGTTTACATTCGAAATAACGTCCGAACATTAAACGCGCTACGTTTGAACATTTACGTTTACGTTCGAACAAATATTCGAACGTTTATTGTAATTAACGTTTGGACGCATTAACATTCGAACGTAAATATAATACGTTCGAACGATAATCAACGAACGTAAAATTCTCTCATTCGAACGCCAATCGGTCGGGTTAACGTCCGAATGTAAAAATGATACGTTCGAACGATATTCAACGAACGTGAAATTCTCTCATTCGAACGCCAATCGGTCGGGTATAACGTCCGAACGTGATTTTCTGTGACAGTTCATAACTGTCACAAAAACAAGAACGTTCGAACGTTGTACCGAACGGAACACTTCCAACCGTCACTAAAAATATTTTTTGCGACGGTTGAATAGTAAACCGTCACCAAATGTTTCCTGTGACGTACTTTTAGGTGACGGTTTGAAACCGTCACCAAATATGTAGGTAATATGCAAACGGCGAAGGCTTGTGGGATTTGTTCAGTAGTAGGGTATCCAACCGATATGTGCCCAACTCTTTAAGAGGAGCCCATTGAGCAAGTGAATACAGCGGGTGGTTTTCCTGGACAACCTCAAAAAAAGTATGATCCCTATTCGAACACATATAACCCGGGATGGAGGGATCACCCCAATCTTAGTTATGGGAATCCACAAGTAAATCAGCTCACGACTCAAAACCGCCCAAGTTACCAGCAATATAACCAACCATACCCTCCTAGACAACAATCGGGCCAAACTTCTAATTCTGGTATGTCTTTAGCAGATATTGTTAAGTCTCTTGCCACTAACACTTTGCAATTTCAACAAGAGACGAGGGCTAGTATTCAAAGTTTGGACAATCAGATGGGCCAGATGGCAACTGTAATTAGTCAGCTAGAGGCGCAAAGTTTGGGGAAATTACCCTATCAAACAGTAGTAAATCCAAGAGAAAATGCAAGTGCAATCGTTTTGAGAAGTGGTAAAGAGGTTGAGATTCCAATAAAGGCAGCATCTGCATCGTCGAAGTAAGAAAATGAGAAAAACGTCGTTGCAGATGAGAACATTCCCAATGATAATGACGTACCTAAGTGTAAGTTTCCACCTCTTTCTGATTATAAACCAATACCTCCTTTTCCTCAGACTTTAGTAGAATCTAGAAAAGATGAGCAAAATAAAGATTTATATGAGACTTTTCATAGATGCGAGGTAAATATTCAACTTTTAGATGCTATTAAACAAGTACCTCGTTATACTAAATTCCTGAAAGAACTGTGTACAACTAAGAGGAGACAGAAACTTAAAGGGTGTGAAAAGGTGAGAGTAGGGGAAAATGTTTCTGCATCAAAGAAAACTCCGTGCGAAGTGCAAAGATCCAAGTATGTTTACTATCCCTTGTACGATAGGTGACACTAGATTTGAGAAGGCCATGATAGATTTAGGAGCTTCTATCAATGTCATGTCATATTCTATATATACTGTCATATTCTATATATACTTCTTTGAAACTTGGACCATTGAATAAAACTGGTGTTGTGATTCAATTGGCTGATAGATCTAATGCCTATCCTAAGGGTGTAGTTGAGGATGTTCATGTGCAAATTAATGATTTGGTTTTCCCTGCTGATTTCTATGTGCTTGATATGGAAAATGGTGATCAAACTGCTTCTATTTTGTTAGGAAGACCATTCATAAAGACATCCAAGACAAAGATAGATGTTCATAGTGGCATACTTACCATTGATGGTGAAATTATTAAGTTTAATATTTATGATGCCATGAAATATCCTGGAGATGATAATTCTGTTTATTCTATTGATGTGATTGATTCTTTAGCACTGTAAGTTTTTGAACTTGATGGAAAAGATGGATTGGAAGTGGCCATTAGTAAGCATCTTGAGAAAGAGAATGAGGACTTAGCCTTGAGTACTGATGATATGAACCTGCGGGAATGAAATCCCTTGAACCCACAATCAATTCAAAAATTTTCCAAAAAAGTCAAAATCAAGTCAATGGATGGAGAAGCTAGACCCGATGAAAACTCGTTTCAAGAACCTAGATTATATTAAAATCTAGACCCATTGAAGAACCCGTCTCAAGAACCCAGACTACAAAGCAGGAACACCACAAAGGTTGTGATTTACCTTTGATAAGTTCAAAAGTTCAATTAAGAACAAGAGGAGATAAACTCAACTCACAATGAATAAATTCATCAAATTTCATAAACTGATTAAAATGTGGTTACAAAGAGTATTTAAACAAAAACCTAATTAAAACCCTAGCCAAAATAATATCCCATCTTCCAAAAATACCCCTTAGTGAACAGTGCCGCATCTACAGTATGGCACTACAGTAACTCGGCTACAGTAACCCTAACTCTAGTTCAATAAAATAATAAATTTTCCAACATGCCCTTGCATATGCTCCCCTTAAGTGCTTCCCATATAATAAACCCAATTATTCTAAACTAATAAAATAAGTCCTTTAAATAAATTAAAAGTCTTCAAGTGCCCTAAGCCCTTTAGTCATGTTGTTGCCCTTTCCATAGCTTATCAAATGAATCAAAACTGAATCTTTATCATTTAAGCCCTTGAACTTGTATTTGGCCCATCTGGAAACTTGCAACATATTTTTAAGACTAGGCCCACCTTGGTTCCCATCATTCCCCCTCTCCTCAGAAGGATTCGGCCTCGAATCTCCACCTTGATCAAAGGGAAAAATGTTAATAACATTATCATTAATGTCAAATGCATTATTATTAATTTGTTCAAGAATTTGAAAAAATTCATCCAAGCTACTCCTGTTGTCAACAGATAAAGGCATTAAATCTAAAAGTGTAAACGGATTAAGTCTATAAACAATTTCAAAAGGAGAATATAATGTGGTAGTATGCATGGTCCTGTTATATGCAAACTCTATAAATTCAACCATAACCACAAAATATAGAATCTCTATTCCTTTCTTTCCTAGGCAGCCCCAAAACAAAGTTCATAGATATGTCTACACATGACTCACTAAGAACAGGTAAAGGGTGTATACAACCCATGTGGCAAAAGCTTAAATTTGGCCTTTCTGCATGTAATGCACCTGCCACAATTACGATTGACATCTCTCTTCATCTTAGATCAACATAAATATTCATGCAAAATGTCTAAAGTTTTCTTAACACCAGAATAACTACTCCAATTATTTGCAAACTCAATGAAAGACAAATGATAGTTTCGCAAACGTTCATGCAACAAGTCAATGTATGACAAATGATACTCCTACAAACGTTTATGCAATATGTTTAAAATCTTCTTTATACCAAAATAACAACTCCAATTGTAACAGCCCGCTAGAAATTCATTGGCGGAATTTCTATTGACTTTAGGAATCTCGTGAAAATCCCATAAGCTTTTACGAATCGACCTATTGCATAGGTTTTAGTCTGTCAACATAGTCAGTGTTATCACTCACTATGCTGCTAGAAATATGAGTTTTATTTATTTGAGGTGGTTAGAAGTGTCAGAATGCATTATGGTCTACGCCATTACACTCAGTGGATTATTTAGGATTTTATGGCACAATATCCTATTTTCATAATTCCGGACGAAACGTCTGTTGGAAATTGTGAAATTATTTTTAGGGGCACTTCGAGGTTAAATTTCGGTAAAAGATTTTCACTAAAGGTTAATATGAATATTTAGGAATTTTTAGTACTAAGTTTATGATTCACTTTTTCGAAGTGAATAGTAACCTCGATAAGCGCACCAATTGCAGTGTTTCGAAATCACAGTGTGGAATGTCCAAATTGGATTAGAGAAGTTTTATTTGGTCACTTGGCAAGATCTTAGCCACACTTAGTGAATAATTTTAGACACTTGGCACCATAAGGAACGTTTGTTGGATTTGAAGGAATTAAGGTGTGAGATCATGTCGCTTAAGCAAAACTTTGTTTCATCTGCTCAACCAAATTGTGCCAGATCAAAGAGGTTTTCAATCCTAGTGAAATTCTAAATGGTGGGAATCCAATCGAAAGCCCAAAAGCATGGTTGAAATCGAAACCCTAAACGGTTTCCCCAAAACCCTAAAGTTGGCCTCTAAACATTTTCTAATCCGATTTCTAGCATTGTGTTTAATCACTTGATTAAATCACTTCCACATGCTATTAATCCTTCAAATTTGTGTTAGAACATCATTATCCAACCTTGTTAACCTTGAAAAATTGATTGGGCCAAGTGATATTGGATTTGGGCTTGATAGCAACCCAAACCCTCTTTAAACCCCAAATTTTAGGCCCATTCGGTTTAGGCCCTTTAAGGCCCACGAATTTGGTCACCATAGGATTGCTTCATGGCTAAGTTTTATACCCCCACTTGGCTGGCCAGATCTGTACAAGAAGAGCCTAGAAGGTTCTTGAAAGACATAGCTAAAGGGCCACCTCACTCATTCACTCTTACACTCCACCTTAAGAAAAGATCTTGGTCTGATTTTTATGAGAAGAAAAGGCCAACACTCAACCATTCCTTCAGTCCTATCACTTTACATAGCTTGTGTAAGAAGCTCTTCAGTCCACTTCCCACGAAAAAGCAACTCTCCTTTACACTTTTCCTTCATAGAACACAAAAGACACTCTCGGACAGTTTTTCGTACCTCTTTTGAATGCCTGTTTCAAAGCTTTTGTAAGTGTTTCCTCGCAACGTTTCCTTCATGGAAGTTGTTTCTTTTGGAGTCTAGTTTACGTGGATATCTTATTTGTTCCATTTGGAGATCATTTGATTGGTAAAAAGTTGTTTAGACCCCAGAAAGGTCATTCTGGGCGATAAACTGGAGAGTGTGTTATATTTTGGAGTTTTTGACCAAGCTAATGAATAGATCTTGGTCCGAAATTTTTATGGAGTACTGTTAACATGTGTATATGATTATTGGTTGAGGATTTGTTGCATGATTAAAAGTTTTGGTGAAATATTTTCTTAGGTCTAGAAACTTAGAAACTGGAAGAGGAAAAACAGTTTCTGTTTTGAGAAAGTTTAAATCTTTTATGGTTTAATCTTATTCCAATGGCTTTGATATTTTTATTGGAAGATCCTAAGCATCTTATATACATGTTAGAATGTTATTTTGAAGATATTTGATGTTAGTTTCGAACATATGAAATTTTATGGAAGGAGATATTTGGTTAGGCCAAAGTGATGATGTTCTTGGCTAAATTTATGTTTTGGTTGATGTTTACCCATGTGATCTTGAGTTTGAAGCTTGGATCTGTTTTAGGACACCTTTTTGAACCATGTGATGTTTTGGTTTGAAGATCACTTCTTTATAAGTCATGGATCAAGAGGTTGATCAAAACAAGTTAGAAACAAAATTCTGTTTTGAACTTAGAAGAGAAACCAAAAAGTTCAAGTATGATTTTAGTGATTTTGATGACTTTTGTTCATGATTCAAAATATGATTATTCTTAAGAATATGTTATGAGTGTAGTAAAAGAAAAATTTTGGTTTAATCATGAGTTTTGAGATTTGAAAGAATTACAACAAAAAGCAAAGGAAATAGCCTTTGTAAGTTTCGGCCATATAGAGTTTTGATGGTTGTGTTTAGTTTTAAATTTTTATGAATTGATATTTGAGTTTAGGACAAAATTTACATAAGGTATGTAAATTTTGGTGATTTTTGAAGTTATGATGCAAAATCCTTAAGTTAGGGGTAAAATGGTCATTTTCCCACATGTAGAGGGTAAAATGGTAATTTTACTCTAAGTTGATATTTTTCCATATTCCTAATTGTTAGTGATTAAGTTCTAATTTTTAGAAATCACTACTTTCAGTTTCCCGTGATCGCACTTGAGTTTTGTCTCGAAGCGCGAAGATCGAGGTAAGTTAGCTTTTAACTTACTATCAATTTAATGTGTATGTGTGATAAGTAAGGGAACTAAATTGTATGTATGCATGTTATCATATGTGCCATGCCAAGTCATTACATATTTATCTGTTACACAGAATTTATTCTGTCATGAATTATTCATCTGTTACACAAGATATTCTGTCACGTATTGCTATACATGCTATACATTGCAAGTATGTCATGTTAAGTTAAGTATGCCATCTGTTACATGTATTTCTTGTCATGTAATATTCATTGTCACATGTTACGCCACGTTAAGAAATGTTGTCTGTTATATGGTATGCCATGTTACGAAATGTTGCATGTTACATGTATGACATGTTATGAAATGTTCTCTGTTACATTTATGTCTCGAAGTATGTCATGTCTGTCGTCCTACGTTCATGTCACGTTATGTTACGTCAAGATTTCTGTCTTTTATGTCACGTTCATGTTACGTCACGTTACGAAATGTCATGTCTGCCAGTTAAGTCATTCATGTCAATCACGACCCTAAGCGCTAGGATGGGGTAATATCCTAGTGGAACTCCTTTGTTCACGCTGGAGTGTCTAAATAGGTGTGAAATTCCCTGGGTTGACGAAGTACAGTCAACAGGTTGCGAATGGGGCCTAATTAGCTGGTCACCGGAGCGCGCCAGGCACTAACGCCGATGGTGCCACACATTATGTTATGTGTGTCCACAGCAAGTGTGGCACAAACAGATAAGTCATGGGGCCACAACAACTGTGGAGCATGAAGTATGGGGCCACAACAACTGTGGAGCATACACTACGTGAGACACAGCAATTGTGACACGTAGAATACGTGGGGCCACAACAACTGTGGAGTACGTATTAACGCACTCACAGCTGGTATAGAAACCTGTGATGTGATGCGGTAATCGGCAGGGACACACGGCTCAAGGGGACCTGTGTAGCACCCATATGGTCATGTTAATGATTAAGACTATTGAATAAGATTCCAAGTTCAAGTCATGTTTCACGTTATGTTACGTTCAAGTTTACGTTCACGCAATCATGGTAATCCCATGAGACAAGAATATGTTTCAAGTTCATGTTATGTTATGTTCACGTTTACGTTATGTTCCAAGTTCATGTTATGTTATGTTCACGTTTACGTTATGTTCCAAGTTCACATTTATGTTATGTCATGCTCAAGTTCAAGTTCAAATTATGCATGTTCACGTTCATGCTATGTTTCAAGTCCATGTTATGTTCCAAGCTCACATTCATGTTATGTTTCAAGTCACGTTCATGCTAAGCTTCAGTTTCAGTTTAAGTTATGCCAATTATGTTATGTTGTATGTCAAGTTATGCTATGATTACTTATGATTTGATTATGCATTCATGCTTTTACTGCCATGCATGCATCATTAACTTGTGTGGAAGTTTCCTGTTAACTTGCTGAGATTTGTAATCAAATCTCACTGTGGTAGTCCCAACTACCATTCCCCGAATGGTAGATCTTTTACAGGATCTGAAGGAGAATCGGGAATCGACCAACTGGAAACGGTCACCTAAGCGACGATGCGATGTAGGTGTTAGTACAGTAGTTACCTCAGATTACTACTTGTATTTGTGGAGTTCAATCTCCATCACTCTTTTGATCACAACCATTTCGGACTAGTGTTGTGATATCAGTTTTTGAGTATGTCATTATGTATGAAGAATGTTTTAAGTATTTGGGATATTTCAGTTTGGTGCATAGTATTGCTGAAGAAAAAAAAATTATCCGCTGCGAATATTGCATAATGCTAGATGCATGTTAGGAATATTGCATCTTATATGTCATGAACGGGGGCAGGTAACCTTGTGTTGCATGTCTCGACGCTTCAAACGTCCGTCCGATCCCAAGCGGAATTTGGGGGCGTCACAGGGTGGTATCAGAGCAATACGTCTCTGGGTTTAAATCCACATATCCTTAGGAAATGCACCAAATATTAGGCTTGGAATTTTAGTCTTCATTAGGCTTGAATTTCTTGAAGTATAAGAGATAGTATGTGATTGTAACATGTGTACTCGTGTGATTTAGGAAGTGACATGACTCGAGGTAGGATACCTCAAAACCCTGAGGGAGTCACAAATTAGGATAATCAGAATCCCCCGATGGATGGAGGATTAGTTGAAGCCGTACGTTTGCTGACTGACATGCTTAGACAACAGCAACATCAGCAAGCACATGTACCCAGACTCGAAGTCAGGGATTGTCTGTGTGAGAAGTTCTTGATCCATCATTATCCAAACTTTTCTGGTAATGAAGAGCCACTAAAAGTCGAGAAATGGATTATGGATCTCAAAAGGACAGACGAGATCTGTGGATGTACTGAGGACCAAAAGGTTCTATATGTTGTATACCTATTCTAAGGAGAAGCTGGAATATGGTGGGATACACAAAGGCAACTTCTAGTTAGGGAACTAGGAAGTTTGGATGCATTGTCTTGGGAGAGATTTAAGGAAGAGTTGACAACGGATTCTTCCCAGATTCTATCAAACAGCTAAAGGCGCAGGAGTTCGTGACTTTAACTCAAGGTAGTTTGACCGTAGAGCAGTACGCTGCTAAGTTTATGGTGTTAGGAAGGTTTGCACCACACTTGATTTCTACTCAAAGGATGCAGGCACGAAAGTTTCAAGCTGGACTTCAGCCATGGATCCATAGCCAAGTAACCAGCCTAAGAATAAAGAATTACCAAGAGTTAGTAAACGTGGCCGCGATAGTAGAGGCTGAGCAGAGAGGTCTAGCGATCCAGATCAATACCGAATGAAAGAGAACTTCATTGTCTGCTACTGAAGAAAATCTAGAAATGAAGAAGATATCTACTGGACCAGATAAGGGAAAAGGCATCAAGACTGGAAGCTCAATACTAACCACGTACCCAATATGTGGGATGTCAGGATAGAACCATGGAGGCAATTGCAAACTTACCTTAGGACTCTATTTCAGATGTGGCCAACCTGACCATTTGATCAAATTGTCCCAAAAGAGGCCGGAGAAATGGAACTATTCCCATTGGAGATTCCAAACCAAAGCCACGACCTCCAGTACTAGCTTAAGTGTATGCAGGTACTTCTAGAGACGCAGATGCTGACGCCCCAGGAACTAAAGGAGTTGGCGCCGTCACTGGTATTTTTTCTAAGACCTCTATATTGTTAAGCTTATCTAAGGTTGATTAGATTACAATTGATGGTACTAGTGCATTATTGATACTTTGGGTAAGTTAAATCATTGAGGTTTATAACTTGTACGCAGTTTGATTCAAGCGAGGCCCTATTTTTAGTGATTGTGGTATTGTACGTTTAGTTCGTACTCTGAATTGTTACCAGGTGGTAAGAGTAACATTTTTCATTAAGAGTATTTCTATTCATACCAGTGTAGATATGGAATACCTTTTAGTAGTACGAGGAAGGATATTCAAGGTTGATGAATTAGTATCCCAAGTATTTGGAGTTTGTTTTGATTCGAATGTTACAATGAAATTTGTGTTCGGAAGAGTACAGTGTGTGGGAGAAGCTTTGGCCTTAGTAGGATTCACTTATGATAATAGTTTTATCCAATCGCGAATAAATGGTTTCTGGCGAAGCACCGTGTTTGTGGAAACCTAGATTGCCCTTATATTGGAGACTTTTATATGGGGAGTAAAAGCTTGTCTTAAGGATTTACGTGAGCAGTAAGAACAAATTCTTTGGATTAGAGTCAGAATAAGAGGCAACTCATGATGGATAGAAGAGCTATGTTAATCATAAGAGAGAAACTCTTGAGTTGAGGTTAATAGCTGATCGTTTATCAAGGTACCACCTAGGAGGAGGAACGATTCGTGGTGATTATGAAGGAGTAAGCTAGTCCTAGGCAGATATAATTCCTTGAGGAAATAGAGAATGTGAATTCAGTTGTGTATGGATTAAATTCTTCCAAATTGAACTGCATGAATACTTGAAGTTTTAGATTTAGAGAGTATGCTGGTACGATTTGACCTACCTTGTGGAAGGACTCCAGTACAAATTGATATGATTTGAGAGAGAAAGAGTTAAGAATGGTAGATATATATACACGTTGTGGATAATTCATTGAATAGTGAAGAGAATAGTGATTTCTTTTAAGCAAGGAGTCAGTAACCTAAAAAGTCTAGAAGTCATTAAGTTTAGGCAGTAATCTTTGGGATTGTTATGCCTTAATGTTATAGTGATAGTCTTTTTGTATAACCATGTGATGGTTATAGATAAGAATAGTGTTGACTACGAGAAGGAGGCGTTATTTCAAGAAGAACGAGACCTGCCCCTTGGGCGTGATGAGGCATCCAGTGATGGGCAATAAGTTGGTAAGCAACTTTTTCTTTTGAGCGTATTTTATGTTTGTACTTACGTCGATTTCGAGGACTTTTTTTTTAGGAGGGGAGGATGTAACAGCCCGCTAGAAATTCATTGGCGGAATTTCTATTGACTTTAGGAATCTCGTGAAAATCCCATAAGTTTTTACGAATCGACCTATTGCATAGGTTTTAGTCTGACAACATAGTCAGTGTTATCACTCACTATGCTGCTAGAAATATGAGTTTTATTTATTTGAGGGGGTTAGAAGTGTCAGAATGCATTATGGTCTACGCCATTACACTCAGTGGATTATTTAGGATTTTATGGCACAATATCCTATTTTCATAATTCCGGACGAAACGTCTGTTGGAAATTGTGAAATTATTTTTAGGGGCACTTCGAGGTTAAATTTAGGTAAAAGATTTTCACTAAAGGTTAATATGAATATTTAGGAATTTTTAGTACTAAGTTTATGATTCACTTTTTCGAAGTGAATAGTAACCTCGATAAGCGCACCAATTGCAGTGTTTCGAAATCACAGTGTGGAATGTCCAAATTGGTTTAGAGAAGTTTTTTTGGACACTTGGCAAGATCTTAGCCACACTTAATGAATAATTTTAGACACTTGGCACCATAA
>NW_023362729.1:0-248 GCF_001411555.2 Juglans regia | reverse complement strand
AACACATGTCCCAAAAAATACAAAAGGGTAAAATAAAATAACAAGCTAGTGATCCCAGATCACTCCTCGGGCGGAGCCGTCTCCTCAGGCTCACCCTCCTCCTCCTCATCTGTATCAAAATCTGCGTTACCACAGAATGGTACCGCAGGTAAGTATAACCCAAAAAAAATATCCTCAGGAATAAAAATGCATTAATGCCACCAACATGTATGCATATGAAGAAATATGCATTTTCCTCAAAATATCAT
>NW_023362728.1:0-248 GCF_001411555.2 Juglans regia | reverse complement strand
AAAAAAGAAGAGGGGGAGACTAAGACCTCAAGCAAAAGAGAGAATGAGTTGAAAAATAATTATGAGGTCGAGAGTACAAAAAAAGATGAAGAAAAAGAGAGTGACAGAAAAAAAGAGAGTGAAAATAAAAAAGAGTGTGAAAGGGAAAAAGAGAGTGGAAAGAAAAGAGAGTGTGAAGAAAGTGAGAGAAAAACAAAGAGAAAAGCGAGTTTTTATGCTAAGGCGAGTCTTAATCCTAACGTACTTGA
>NW_023362727.1:0-248 GCF_001411555.2 Juglans regia | reverse complement strand
AGCCCTCCTGGCTGACCATGTTGGGGCTTGCATGCCCCCCCTAAAGAGCATTTAGAGCCAAATCCCAACCGGCAGGAGGAAACATCAAATGTCCGAGGAAACATAAAGGCCTTTTTTATCGAAATACTTTGAATTTGGACGAGAATTTTTGCAGGCATGCTTAGAAAAATCATATCTTGAAGTAGGAGCAAGCCTCACAATTTTTCGACATCGGGATTTTTTTATTTAATTTTTTTGATTAAATAAAT
>NW_023362726.1:0-248 GCF_001411555.2 Juglans regia | reverse complement strand
AAAGTTAGAAATTAATTACTAACAATTAGAAATGTGAAAAGAGACAACTTAGAGTAAAATTACCATTTTACCCTCTACATGTGGGCAAATGACCATTTTACCTCCTAACTTAAGGATTTGATATCCTAATTCCAAAAAATTACCAAAATTTACATTCCTCATGTAAATTTTGTCCCAAACTCAAATCTCAACTCAGAAAAATTTAAAACCAATAACAACTATGAAAAACTCACTATGGCCGAAACCTA
>NW_023362725.1:0-248 GCF_001411555.2 Juglans regia | reverse complement strand
TTGTGCTGCGCGCGCTGCCGTGTGTTTGCTAGCCTCGCTAGCCCGCATGCTGTGGAGGCATGGTTGTGGGTTAACCACGGTGCTAGTACCCACCATGGTTAGGGTTTGTGCTGCTCTCCTTGAGGCCACTCGACGTGGGGGTCTAACAATGCCATGGGGCTTGCCACGGGGCTGTCAAGGCAAGCCACGGGGCTGCCAAGGCAGGCCATGGGGCGTGCGAGCGGGGCTGCCAAGGCATGCCATGGGGC
>NW_023362724.1:0-248 GCF_001411555.2 Juglans regia | reverse complement strand
AAGTTTCGGCCATATAGAGTTTTGATGGTTGTGTTTAATTTTAAATTTTTATGAATTGATATTTGAGTTTAGGACAAAATTTACATAAGGTATGTAAATTTTGGAATTTTTGAAGTTATGATGCAAAATCCTTAAGTTAGGGGTAAAATGGTCATTTTCCCACATGTAGAGGGTAAAATGGTAATTTTACTCTAAGTTGATATTTTTCCATATTCCTAATTGTTAGTGATTAAGTTCTAATTTTTAGA
>NW_023362723.1:0-248 GCF_001411555.2 Juglans regia | reverse complement strand
TATATAAATAAAAAATAAAATACTATAATATTTATCACTATTATATATAAATTAAAAATAAAATCACTATAATATATAAATAAAAAATAACATTACTATAATATTTATCACTATTATATATATATAAATAAAATCATTATAAATTTTATCACTATTATATATAAATTAAAAATAAAATCATTATAATATTTATCATTATTATATATAAATTAAAAATAAAATCATTATAATATTTATCATTATTATAT
>NW_023362722.1:0-248 GCF_001411555.2 Juglans regia | reverse complement strand
CAATTGTGACACGTAGAATACGTGGGGCCACAACAACTGTGGAGTACGTATTAACGCACTCACAGCTGGTATAGAAACCTGTGATGTGATGCGGTAATCGGCAGGGACACACGGCTCAAGGGGACCTGTGTAGCACCCATATGCTCATGTTAATGATTAAGACTATTGAATAAGATTCCAAGTTCAAGTCATGTTTCACGTTATGTTACGTTCAAGTTTACGTTCACGCAATCATGGTAATCCCATGA
>NW_023362721.1:0-1653 GCF_001411555.2 Juglans regia | reverse complement strand
GTGATTTTATTTTTTATTTATATATAATAGTGATAAATATTTTTTATTTATATATTATATTTATTTTATTTTTTATTTTATTTTTCACAATCCGCGTCACTACTCTCCAATCATATCCTGGCCGTCCACTCCAACCGAGAAAACACAACATAGAGCTGCATCGACCGTTCCCTCTCACACAGGAAAAGCACAACAGACGGATTGTGCTTAGAAAGTTTAATAAACTCCCGCAACCCTCTCTCTCTCTCTTAGAAAGTTAAAGAAACTCCCGCAACCCTCTCTCTCTCTCTCTCTCTGTATCTCACGGAAGGAAGTTCAGTATCTCCATTGTTTTCGGCTCAACATAGCCTCTCTCTCTCTCTAGATTTCTCATCCCTCCCGATCACACCGTCGGCATCTACTCTCTCTCTCTCTCTCCCATTTAATTTTCTGTCTTCTTTTTCACTTCTGACGAAGTGCTTGTAGTTCTTCCACCGTGTATTTTATACTATAAATTTGATCTATTTAACTCGTTTAAGGGGTTTCTGATCTCTCCCATTTAATTTTCTGTCTTCTTTTTCACTTCTGACGAAGTGCTTGTAGTTCTTCCACCGTGTATTTTATACTATAAATTTGATCTATTTAACTCGTTTAAGGGGTTTCTGATCCGATTTGGTTTCTTCTTACCTCAGGCTATAGTCTTGCCTGCTTTCCAACATGGCTGGCGAGAAGGCCATCAGTCTCGATGGGATTAAAAATCAGTCCGTTCATCTGGTACTCTCTCTCCCTCCCTCTCTCTCTCTCTGAATGAATATGTTTGGTTCCTGAGAAAAGTTAAAAATTTTACCTTTTGTTTTCGTGGATGATTACTCGTTTCCCTCTATATTTATATGTTTTTGGAACTCATTAAATTTTCGAGCAATCCCGTTTGTGTGTATATATATATGTATTTTTCTTTATTTTTGTTCGATGTGTTTTTGCTTATTTTGGATGTTTGGTTCCTGAGAAAAGTTAAAAATTTTACCTTTTGTTTTCGTGGATGATTACTCGTTTCCCTCTATATTTATATGTTTTCGGAACTCATTAAATTTTCGAGCAATCCCGTTTGTGTGTATATATATATATATGTATTTTTCTTTATTTTTGTTCGATGTGTTTTTGCTTATTTTGGATGGTGTAGATCTGAAGAGTATGTCCATACTTTTGTGTTCTCGGGTTCTTGAGGAACCCGTGGGTTCTTTTGTTGGGCCTTGGGCCTTAGGCCCGTATGAGGTTGGGTTTGGGTTTAGTTTCCTGTTTGGGCTCATTATTTTGGATGGTGTAGATCTGAATGAATATGTTTGGTTCCTGAGAAAAGTTAAAAATTTTACCTTTTGTTTTCGTGGATGATTACTCGTTTCCCTCTATATTTATATGTTTTCGGAACTCATTAAATTTTCGAGCAATCCCGTTTGTGTGTATATATATATATATATGTATTTTTCTTTATTTTTGTTCGATGTGTTTTTGCTTATTTTGGATGGTGTAGATCTGAAGAGTATGTCCATACTTTTGTGTTCTCGGGTTCTTGAGGAACCCGTGGGTTCTTTTGTTGGGCCTTGGGCCTTAGGCCCGTATGAGGTTGGGTTTGGGTTTAGTTTCCTGTTTGGGCTCATTATTTTGGATGGTGTAGAT